>NC_059103.1:79066185-79367185 GCF_020740685.1 Jaculus jaculus
ATTGGTTTCTTTTCCAAAGATCAAGCAACTGTAGTTGCTTGCCCTATTGTCTGGGTCTTCAGTTCTGTTCCAGTGGTCTATGTTTCTGTTTTTATTCCAGTACCATACTGTTTTTGTCACTATGGCTTTGTAGTATAGCTTTAGATCAGATACGGTGATACTTCCAGAGGTCTTTCTTTTGCTGAGGATATGCTTCAATATCTGAGGCCATCTGTCATTCCATATGAGTTTTGAGGTCATTTTTTCAGTCTCAGTGAAGACTGATGCTGCCATTTTTATTGGCACTGCATTAAATCTGTATACAGCTTTTGGTAGAATTGCCATTTTCATAATATTTATTCTACCTATGCAGGAACACAGGAGGTCCACTCATCTTCTTAAGTCTTCCTCTATGTCTTACCTAGTATTTTTATTTTATGTTTTCATTATATAGTACCTTCACATCCTTTGTTAATGTTATTCAAGGTTATTTATCTTTTTGTTGTTATTGAAAATGGGACAGTCTCACTGATTTCTATCTCTGTATATTTGTCCTCTGAATATTGGAAAGCTAATGCTTTTTGCAGATTGATTTTGTATCCTGCTACTTTGCTGAAGGAATTTATCACCTTTAAAACTTTTGGGATGGAGACTTTCAGGTCTATAGGATCGTGTTATCTGCAAATAGGGCTAACTTGACTTCTTCATTTCCAATTTGTATCCCTTGTAGTTCTTTACCCTGTCTTAGTGCTTGGGCTAGTACTTCTAGTACTATGTTGAAGAACAGTTGTGAGAGTGGGCACCCCTGTCTTGTTTTCAATCTCAGTGGGAATGCCTTGTGCTTTTCCCCTTTCAAAATTATTTGGGCTTTAGGAACTCTATAGGTAGCCTTTATTGTGTTGAGATATAAACCCTCCATGCCTATTCTTTCCAGTGTTTTGATCATGGAATGGTTTTGTATTTTGTCAAGGGTCTTCTCTGCATCAATTGAGATGATAATGAAGTTCTTATGGTTCTGTTTATTTATGTGGTGTATTACATTGACTGATTTCCATATGTTAAACCACCCCTGCATCCTGTGACAAAGCCTACTTGATCATGGTGGATAATGCTTTGAATGTGTTGTTGAATTCGGTTTGTAAGGATTTTGTTTAGGATCTTTGCATCTAAGGTCATTGGGGATATAGGCCTATAATTTTCTTTACTTGTTACATCTCTGTCTGGTTTTGGTATTAGGTGATACTAGCTTCATAAAAGGAGTCAGGGAGGATTCCCAGGTCTCTGATTATATGGAATAGTTTGAGAAAAATTTGTTTCAGTTCTTCTATGAAGGTTTGATAGAATTCATCTGAGAAGTCATCCAGTCCTGGATTCTTCTTTTTGTGAAGGTTTTTGACTACCTTTTCAATATCCATGGATGTGTTATGTTTGTTTAGGAGATTAATTTGCTCTGAGTTTAGTTTGGGTAGATGGTATGTGTCTAGGAATTCATCCATTTCTTCCAAATTATTTAAATTTGTTGAGTAGAGGATTTTGAAACATGACCTCATGATTCTTTCACTTTCATTGATGTCTGTAGTGATCTCTCCTGTTTCATTTGTAGATTTTTAATTTGAGACTTTACTTTTTTATGCTTGATCATTTTAGCCAGGGGTTTGTCAATTTTGTTCTTAATTTCATTTATTTTTTTAATTGTTTTCCTAGTTTCCAATTCATCAATTTCTGCTCTAATATTGATTATTTTTTCCATTTGGAGCTTTTTGGATTAAATTCTTCTTGTTTTGCCAGCACTTTAGGTGGACATTCTTATTATTGATTTGTGATTTCTCTGTCTTAGTAATGAAGGCATTTAGGTCTATAAATTTTCCCCTTATGACTGCCTTCATTGAGTCCCATAAGTTTTGGTAGGTTATGTTTTCACTATTATTCAAACAGAAATTTTACAATTTCTGTTTTGATTACTTCCACGTCCTGTTCATTGTTTAAAAGTGCATTGTTTAGTCTCTAGGAGTTGGTATATTTCTTGTTGTGTCTCTTCTTGTTAATTTCTAGCTTTAAAGCACTGTGATCTGACATGGTCCAGGGAGTTACTTCAATTTTCTTGACTTTATGAAGGCATCTTTATGGCCTAATATATGGTTAATTTTGGAGAAGGTTCTATGGGCTGCTGAATTTGTATTATGTAGAGTTGGGTAGAAAGTTCTGTAGATATCCTTTAGGTCTAATTGATCTATGACGTTGTTGAGCTCTATTATTTCCCTATTGATTTTCTGCTTGGATGATCTGTCTATTGATGATAGTGGAGTATTGAGGTATACAACTATGATGGTGTTGTGCTTTATTTGTTTTATGGTAGAGTAGATTTTGTTTCATAAACTGTGGTAAACCTGTGTTTGGGGCATATATATTTATGGTTGTGATGTGTTCATGTTGGATCATTCCCTTGATGAGTAAGAAGTGGCCTTCTTTGTCCCTTTTGATTACTTTTGGTTTGAAGTCTATTTTATCAGCTATTAATATAGTAACACCTACTTCTTTTTTTTTTTAATTTCCTTTTGCTTAGATTATCATTTTCCACCTTTCCCCCTGAGGAGGTGTCTAGCTTGGGTGGTGAGGTGGGTTTCCTGAAGACAGCAGATAGAAGGGCCCAGTTTTTGATCCGTCCTGACAGGCTGTGTCTTTTTATGGGCGAGTTAAGACCATTAATATACAAGGTTATTACTGTGAGGTTTGAATTAATCACTACTATGATGAGGTGTTTTATGGTGTTGGGTGCTTACTTGTGTTATGTACTGTTTTGAGCCTGGACTATTTTGGTTATTGTGGTCTTTTTGATGACTCCTGAGATTGGTTGTTTGACTGCTGTGTGGAGTATTCCCTCAAGTATTCTCTGTAGGTGATGGGAGGGGACCAGAATTAGGTCTGGCCTACTCACTCCAGACTGCCATGCCCACTCACACACTGGTGGCACAGGGAACTATCATTTGGTTATACTCTTATGTTCCCTCTCTCCTACCAACATTTCACTAAGGGCCCTCCTCAGTGAGATTATTTGTATTCATTTTTAATATTTTATTTAGTCCTTTTAAAATATTGTATTTATTTATTTTAATTTTTGTTTGAAGTACTGTCTCACTCTACTTAGGCTGACCCAAAACTCATTCTGTAGTCACAGGGATCCTCCTATCCCTGCCCTCTGAGTGCTTAGTTTAAAGGCATGTGCCCCATACTTGACAGAATATTATATTCTTTACACATCCTCTTCTAGACAATTCCCTGAACCTTGAGTGTGTGTTACAAGTCTCCTTTAGTGTTGAACTCTCAGCAGCATATGATTTTCTTGGATGAATTTTGAGTTTCCTTAGTGTCTCCTTTCATTCAATGACATTCTCAACAAGCAGGGAGAACACTCATATTTTCTCACCCCACCCCCTTTATTTCCTGAGCCATGGAAAATATGGCCAAAATGACTCATGTCATGCTAGGCAGTCAACTTTCTTTTCTTGTCTTACTGATGAGACTTTGGTCTCCCTGTATTAACTGGCCAAAAGTGAGAGTAGCATTGATAAAAGGGAATATACACACATATCTAGAAGATTTTTGATGGTGGTAGCCTTTCCTTTTAGCGAAAATGCACTGGATTATTTCCTCTACAATGTAAGACCTTCCAATCCATGGTCTTCTGACTTCTTCTTAGAACAAAGTATAAATTCTCTCCTACTCAGCAGGCCTTATATACAGTTGGAAAGCAGTTTATTACCTTCACAGCCTGGGTTCCGCTACTGCACTGATGTATTCATCTTGCATGCATGGATGACTTTGTAGTTTGTAGGATACCAATTCTCCCTACTGTTGGTGACCATTACCCTCCAGCAGTTCACATTCCACTTTTCATCACTATGAAGGCTAGTCAGCAGCAACTAGTCTTCCATTTCATCATTTCAGCATGATCTCTCAATGTACTACAACTGAAGCCTATGGTGCTCTTGGCAATAAGTTTTTACCGTTTAGACCTGGTGAGTAACCAAATGCTTTATCAATGGTCTACATTGTTTTAGGGGCCGCAAAGACCTCCCTGACTAATTCAGGCATGGGAATTTATCAGCAACAGTCTACAGTTTTAGGGCAAAGATTTTTCTACCCCTAAAAGATATTTTTGCCCAAAGTTTCCACTCCACTATTATTAATAGTTTTGAATTTTGCTTAGTTAATGAAGAGGAAAGTGTTTATAATATTCATTTGTGCCATCATGTGTGTCTTGTGTATGTGCATCTTCTCCTTACTGCCTTATCACAGCTTCCACACAGACCTTCTATCCCTTGTATTCTGTAAATCTGCTTGCATGCCAAGTGTCTCCTCCTCTCATCACTCCCTGCTTCTCCTATCACTGAGTCTCATTCTGACTACCTTACCAATACTACTGATACTTATTCCAATTTATAAACAAATCAATTATTACATGTTTGGATCCTCATGTGAGAGAGAACATACAGCATTTGTCTTTCTGAAGCTGTGTAACCTTTCTTAGTGTGAATTTTTCTAAGTCTATCTTTTTTCTTGCACATGTCATAATTTCATTTTTTTCTAACCACTGACTGGAATTCTTTGGGTATATGTACCACATGTTCATTATCCATCCACCAGCTGATGGACATCTGGGCTGATTGTATTTCCTAGTTGTTATAGCAGCAAGAAACATGGCTGAGCAAGTAACTCTGTACTAAAGAGTGGGGGTCTTTAAAGTACTTACCCTGCAGTGGCATAGCTGCTTTATTGGTAACTCTATTTTTAAATGTTTTAGTATATCCATACTTATTTCCACAGTGGTTGTTCAAGTTTGCACTCCCAACAACAGGGAATGAGGCTTACTTTTTACCCACTCCCTCACCAGCCTTTATTATTACTTGATTTTTTTTTTGACTATAACCATTCTGACTAGAATGAGATGGAATCTCCAAATAATTTAAAAATATTTTATTAACAACTTCCATAATTGTAGACAATAACAAATGACAATTTTCTCCCTCCCCCCACTTTCCTCTTCAAAACTCCACTCTCCATCATACTTCTTCCCCCTCTCAATTAGTCATTTGGATGTCATCATCTTTTTCTCCTAATATGATGGTCTTGTGTAGGTAGTGTCAGGCATTGTGAGGTCATGGATGTCCAGGCCATCTTGTGTCTGGAGGAGCACATTGTATGGAATCCTACCCTTCCTTTGGCTTTTACATTCTTTCTGCTACCTCTTCTGCAATGGACTCTGAGCCTTGGAAGGTGTGATAGAGATATTTAAGCACTGAGCACACCTCTGTCACTTCTTTCCAACATCCCAAGGTCACCACCATCTGACAAGAGGAGATTCTCTAACCACAAGTGAGAGCAGCATCAATATCAATATATGGGTAGGAACATTAAGAGAAGTGCTTACCAAACAGTTTGGTGAACGTGTTATATACATTTAGCCAGACACCAGCAGATGTTACACCTATAGAGCTGATGACTACCCTTTTCATAGGTTTTCAGTATCAGGCATGTATTCCCTCCCATGGAGTGGACTTCAAGTCCCATTAGAGAATGGTTGATTTCCCCCATAACAGACATGCCACTATTGTACCTGTTGGCTCATTTGGCCTGACTGACCAATTTAAGGCTTTCAGTGTCCACTATTAGGTATCTCCACTGGTAATTTCTCTCCCTCCCATTGAACTGCATGCACCATAGCTTTCCCCAGCTTTCTGTTCAGCTGGTATACACATAAGAGGTTTGCTGCTCAGCTCCAGCAGGATTTTTCAGTGACTTTGCAGCCCATGTATGTGAAGCCTTCAGGAATAGTGTCTTACCATTTATTCCTGGTGGGAAGCCAAGAACCTTGGCAATGGCCTGTAATGTTTTGGAGACACAAGGGATGTCCCTGGCTAACAAGTCCCTGGAAGGTATCCCATCCTTGGTACTGAAAATTTTCTACTAACAATCTATGGTTTTTGAGTGTGCCATTGTCCAAAAAAGTAGGTTTCCATATGACTTATTCATACCCTCTTAGATTTTTATTGCAATTTTCTTTAATAGATAAAAGTGCTGGATATCTAGTTAGATATTTATTGGCCATTTTAACTCTTTGCAATATCTTTGTTTACTTCCTGAGCCATTTTTGAGTTGGTAGATTGATTTTATGTTACTTAGTTATTTTGTTTTTTTGTTTCCATTTTTTTGTTTTTTTGTGTTGTAGTTTTTTGTATATTCCAGATATTAAACCTCTTTTCAGATATATACCAGGAGAAGATTTTCTCCCATTTTGTACAATGTCAATTGACTCAGTTTATGCTTTGCTTAGCTATACAATATCTTTTTAGTTTCATGAGTTCTTAATTGTAGAGTGTTATCTAATTCCATGGAATACCAGGGGTCTTGTTTAGCAAATATTACACTACACATCTATATTGTGTTGTTTTACTTACTTTTTCCTCTGATCCTTATAGAGTTTTTGATTTTATACTGATGTCTTTACTTCATTTGGGATTAATTTTGTACCAGTTGAGAGAAGAGGGTCTAGAATTATAATATCATATGTAGATGCACATTTTTTTCCAGCACCATTTGTTTAAAATTCTGGTTTTTATCCTGTTGTTTTTTGTGTCTCATCAATGACCAGGAAGCTATACTTTTAAATATTTATACCTAGATCTTGTTTTATACTCCATTGATCTGTTTATATTTTCTGTGCCAATACCATGTTGTTGTTATTGCTATGACTTTGTAGTATATTTTGAAAGCAGTTATGGTGATACCATGAGCAGTGAGAAAAGGTTTTGGCTATTGTTGTAATTAGCTTCACATTGCTGGGATAAACATTCAAACCAGGCACAGTTATAAGGAGGAAGGGATTTATTTCAAGGTTACATATTCAAAGGGAAGTTCCATCAGTGCCATAAGAAGTTGTTTTCATACATCCAAGCAAACACAGCCATGATAAGCCAGCAAACATGGAAAGCAACAAGCACACAGATATGTGTAGCAAGCAGCTGGTGGGACCAAGGCAGAACTCAAACCACTGTGTATAACTTTGGGCTGTAAATCAGATACTCCCCCAAACACACCTTAGGCTAGACTACAGAGTCCACCCCCAGGGACACATCCTTCAGCCAGATGGCTCAAGACATGCTTTACTAAAACAACTGAGTCTATGGGGGCATACATTCAAACTGCCACAGCTATCGAGACCGTTTGTGTTTCCGTATGTATTTTAAGGCTATTTTTTTCTATTTATACAAAAAATAGTGCTGAAATTTAATAGAATTGCATTGAAATTGTATATTTGCTTTGTTTGAATGACCATTTTATGGCATTTATTCTTCTAATCCATAAGTAAGAGAGATATTCCATCTTCTCTTGTCCTGCTCAATTTCTTCAGTATTTAAAACTCCCTCTTAGGACTGCCTTCATTGTGTTCTATAATTTTTTGTTTTGTTTTGTTTTAATTGTCATTCAATTCTAGGATTTTTAAAATTTTCCTTTTGAATTTTTTAAATGACTCATTCATAGTTCAATACTGTGTTGTAAAATCTTCAGAAATTGGTGTACTTTCTGTTATTTCTCTTGTTATTGATTACTGGCTTTAATGCAATATGGTATTATTAAATTTAGAGACTGTTTTACAATTTTCCTGAGTTTGTGGTGATTTGCATTATATCTTAAAATGTGATATATGTTAAAGAAGGCTCTATGATGTGCTGAGAAGAATATAAATTCTGTAGAGTTTGAGTGGAATGTTCTGTAGATATGTGTTAAATCCATTTAATCTATGGGATTATTTAGCTCCATTGTTTATTTTGTTAGAGCATCTGTCTACTAATACTGGTGTGGAATTAAAGTCATCCAATAATATCATGTTAGTATTTTTTTCTTATTTAATATCTAGTAGATTTTGCTTTATAAAATTCATTATCACTGTGTCTGATGTATATTATATTTATAGTTGTAATTATCTCCTTGCTTAATTGTTCCCTTGATGAGTATGAAGTGGCTTTCTTTATGTCTTTTGATTACTTTTGGTTTAGTGTCTATCTTGTTAGATATCAGGTTATCTTATTTCCTATGTAGAATTCACCCCCCCAACACCTGGCAGCAGCACAGCTAGGCTAAGGACACAGAAAAGTGGTAAAATATGCAGAACCTTGTGAATTATGAGTTCACCACAAGCATGGCTGAGCTAGGAACCCAGAGAGACACAAAGGCAAAGCAGGAGAAAGAAAGAACCTGGGGAACTCAGCTGTGGTATTTCAGTACTTGAAATATGTCATTCCTAGCCCTTTTGACTTTTAGCATTTCTGCTGAAAAAAAAAAAAGGCTGTTATTATGATGGGTATACTTTATATGTGATAATCTGTTTGTCTCTTGAAGCTTTAAGTTCACTTTAATTTTCTGTGTGTGTAGGATTTTAAGCTTAATATGAAGTGGAGAATTTATTTTGTGGTCGCGTTTACTTGGAACTGTGTTTGTCTTTCATGCCTGGATCTCTTACTCTAGTGTTGAGAAAATTTATTTTATAATTTGTTAAATGTATTTTATGTGCCATTGGTTTTAAGGTCTTCTTCTCCTTGTTTATACATATTTAGTAATTCGGTCTTCTGGAGGACTTGTACATTTTGCTCATGGTCTGGTCATTTTATTTTAACTTCTCATTGGTATTGGCCAATTAATCTTATTCCTCTTTGTCTTCAGGGTATGGCATTCTGTCTTCCACTCAATCCATTGTAATGTTGAAGTTTTGAAGTTTTCTGAAGAGCCCTTTTGTTTGACTTTCTGTATTTTTAAATTCTAGCTTTATTTCAGTTTGGTTTTTCTTCAGGACGTCTACCTCTTTATTGAGTTCTTTCATTCCTTGGTAGATATCTTTCGTGTGTGTGTGTGTGTGTGTGTGTGTGTGTGTGTGTGTGTGTATCTGTGTATTCAGGGTTTTATTTATCCATTTATGCAGTTCTTCTGTTAGTTCTTTTTATATGGAAAGTTTTGTCTTAAGGGTTGGTCAATTCTGCCTCTATTTAGGACCTAGACTGTATCTGTAGATGACTTTTCCATTTTCTGAAAACCCTCTGCCTTATGGGAGCTTTGTCTTCCTTCCTTCTCTTAAGTTCTATCTATAATATAATAAAATATCAAAATTGTAACCATGGATATATGGATTTCAATTCTTTGAATTTATAAGACAATAACCTTGAGGCTACTGGCTCAGTAGAAATTTTATGTAACCACAGTAGCCTAACACCCTAATTCATGGTTTATAGTTCAACTGGTTATGTCCTTGTTATACAGTGCAGGACACCAACATATGGAATGGTGCCACCTATAGTTAAGGTGGGTCTCCACACCTCAATTAACCTAATTTTTTTTTTAAATTTAATTTATTAGTTTTCTTTTCAGTAAATACAGGCAGTTTGGTACCATTATTTAGGCTCATCTGTGATCTACCCCCTCGCATTAGACCCTCCTTGTTATTGAAAATGGGTCGTGCATTGTGGAGTTAGCCCCCAGTTATTAGTATGATAAATGTCTCTGAAAATCATGACCCAGCATGTAACTCTGACATTCTTTCCGCTCCCTGAGCCATGTTGGGTTCATTTTTGGTCTGCTTCAGTGCTGAGGTGTTGGGGGCCTCTGAGGCTCTGGCTTTCTGATTTGGTAGGAGTTGATTTTTCTCTGCATTGATCTCCTTCCCCTTTGTGCTGGTATCCATTTCACAGGAAAACATCACCCTTGCTTATTTCGCCAGTTGTCCTTAGTTTCAGTTGGGCCCCTTCTGAGGTATGTTGGGGCAGCTCTCTTCTTAGGATCTGCATCTATCTGGAAAAGAGAAGCAGATTCTCCAACAGAGAGTAAGTTAGCACCCAGAAAATTGAGATAACACTTACTTTTTTGATAGACAGTATGATAGGTTTAGGCCCTCTTATACCCCGTGATTGATGGTAGCTTGATATTGTAGAGTGGGCTTGTGTTTGGGTATGGTTCTGACTTGTTTCTCAGCTCCAGCTATGGGTCTAGTACCACTGAGTGGATCAGTTAGCCAAATCAAGAGCAATTGATTCCTCACCATGGCTGTGTACCACTATTGCACTTGTGTGGGTATCACATCCGGTTATTTGTTGCTACTTAGGTTAAACAATGTGTTGCTTGGACAGATCTTGGTCACTTCCCCCAGTCGCCTATGTAGCACCTTCTGGCACTAGACACGCTGACTGTCTGGGGACTGACTCTCTCCTGGCTTCCAGCCATGTCATTCCATTTTACGTGTCAGCTGCGTATGGAGTCTTCAGCAATAGGGTCTTACCACTGGCCTTTGGTGGGTCATCAATTACTCTGACAGAAGTCTGTCATTGTTTTGTGAAACCTTGTAGGTTTCTCTGATCAAAAGCTCATTGTGGATTGTAGGCCCAAGCTACAATCAGTGTCCACTAAGAAATTGAGGAAAAAGATAACTAATATACAAGAGTTAGAGAGGAGAGAGATAGAGGGGAGAGGGGGAGAGGGAGGGAAGGAAGATGTAGGAGATTTAGGTCAGTCTTGATCCTACCCTCTCCAGTGTCTTGTGGTTCAGGTGTTTCCTGTAAGGGACTAGTGAAGGTTCAGTCATTTGGTCTGTCTTTGAGGAAGTAGAATTTTATGGTACCATTGCCGTTTGGGTCCGGATTACTGTTTTCCACCCTTTGATTCCCTCCCCGCCCTCCCATCCATCTTATTGTCTAGTCCATGAGGTACTTGCTGGGTATGTAAGGCATCTTGGGCAAATTCAGGTTAGGTGTTGCAGATGAGTGAGACTATGTGTCGATTTTTTTTCTGTGATTGGGTAAGTTCGCTGAGAATGATCTGTTCCAGGTTCAACCATTTTTCCTCAAATTTCTTTATGTCGTTTTTTCTTACTGCTGTATAGAATTCCATTGTGTAGATATACCACATCTTTGTTATCCATTCTTTTAATGATGGACATCTGGGTTGATTCCAGCTTTTAGCTATTACGAATTGAGCTGCTACAAACATGGTTGAGCAAATCTCTCTGGCTTTTGGTTTGAAGGTTTTAGGGTACATGCCCAGTAATGGTATAACTGGGTCCGTTGGTATTTCTATAGTCAGCTTTTTCAGGAGTCTCCATATTGCTTTCCAAAGTGGTTGTACCATCCTGCATTCCCACCAACAGTGAATGAGTATCCCTGCTTCTCCACATCCTCGCCAGCATTTATTTTCATTTGACCTTTTGATGTTGGGTATCCTTATTGGGGTAAGGTGAATCTCATAGTTGTTTTAATTTGCATTTCTCTGATGATTAGGGATGATGAACATTTTCTTAGGTGTGTGTTTGCCATTTGTATCTCTTCCTCTGTGAATTGCCTGTTTAACTCTGTGCCCCATTTTGTGAGTGGGGTATTTGTCTTCTTATTGTTTATACTTTTCAGTTCTTTGTAAATTCTAGAGATAAGGCCTCTATCAGTTGGATAACCTGCAAATATTTTCTCCCACTCTGTGGGTATTCTATTGGCTTTGTTTATTATATGCTTATTTGTAAAGAAACTCTTCAGCTTCATATGATCCCAATGGTTGAGTGACTGTTTAAGAACTTGAGCCACTGGGGTTTTATTCAGGAAGTCTTTTTCCATTCCTATATCATGGAAAGTACTTCCTAAATTTTCTTCCAGTAGTTTTCGAGTTTCTGGTCTAATGTTGAGGTCTTTGATCCATTTGGATTTGAGAGTTGTGCATGGTGAAATGTGTGGATCAAGTTTTAGTTTCCTGCATGTGGTTATCCAGTTTGTCCAGCACCATTTGTTGAAGATGCTATCTTTTTTGCAGTCTATATTGTTTGGGCCTTTGTCGAATATCAAGTAGCTATAGTTGCTTGGCCCAAAATCCGGGTCCTCAAGTCTATTCCATTGGTCTATACTCCTGTTTTTATGCCAGTACCATGCTGTTTTTATTACTATGGCTTTGTAGTATAACTTTATATCGGGTATGGTGATGCCACCAGAGGTATTTCTTTTGCTGAGGATATGTTTGGATATGCGAGGCCTTCTGCCTTTCCATATGAAATTTGAGATCATTTTTTCTATGTCTGTGAAGAACATTGTAGGGATTTTAATTGGAATTGAGTTAAATCTATATATTGCCTTTGGTAGGATTGTCATCTTCACAATGTTAATTCTGCCTATCCAGGAGCATGGGAGGTCTTTCCATCGTTTCAAGTCCTCCTCAATTTCTTTTTTGAGAGTTTTTATATTTTCGTTGTATAGATCTTTTACTTCCTTGGTTAACGTTATTCCAAGGTATTTTATTTTATTTTTTGCTATTGAAAATGGGACTATGTCCTTTATTTCTTTTTCTGTGTCTTTGTCATTTGCATACAGAAATGCTTCCGATTTTTGTGCATTGATTTTGTATCCTGCTACTTTGCTATAGGAGTTAATCACCTTCAGGAGTTTTGGGATGGAGTCTCTCGTGTCTCTTACATATACAATCATGTCATCAGCGAATAGAGCTAACTTAACTTCTTACTTTCCAAATTGTATCCCTTTTATTTCCTTCTCCTGCCTTATTGCTTGGGCTAGGACTTCCAGAACTATATTGAAAAGCAGAGGTGAGAGAGGACATCCCTGTCTTGTTCCTGATCTCAATGGGAATTCCTCCAGTCTCTCTCCATTAAGAATTATTTGGGCCTTTGGAGCTTTGTATATTGCCTTTATTATATTAAGATGTGAACCGGCCATGCCGATTCTCTCCAATGTTTTGATCATGAAGTGATGTTGTATCTTGTCAAAGGCCTTCTCTGCATCTATCGAAATGATCATGTGATTTTTATGTTTAAGCTTGTTTATGTGGTGTATTACATTGACAGATTTTCGTATGTTGAACCACCCTTGTGTTCCTGGGATAAATCCCACTTGGTCAAGGTGGATAATGCTTTTGATGTGTTGTTGGATTCGGTTTGTGAGAATTTTGTTGAGGATCTTTGCGTCTATGTTCATTAGGGAAATAGGCCGATAGTTTTCTTTTCTTGTGGCGTCTCTGCCTGGTTTTGGGATTAGGGTGATACTAGCTTCATAGAAGGAGTTGGGTAGTTTTCCCTGTTCTTCAATTGTGTGGCACAGTTTTAGGAAGATTGGTTTGAGTTCTTCCATGAAGGTTTGATAAAATTCGGCTGGGTATCCATCTGGTCCTGGACTCTTCTTTTTTGGGAGGTTTTTTATTACTTTTTCAAACTCCATGAGTGTGATGGGTTCATTGAGGTGGTTGATCTGCTCTGAGTTTAGCTTTGGTAGATGATATGCATCCAGGAATTTATCCATCTCCTCCACATTTTCCAGTTTTGTGGAGTAGAGGTTTTTGAAATAAGTCCTGATGATTCTGCCGATTTCACTGATGTCTGTTGTAATCTCTCCTTTTTCATTTTGAATTTTGTTAATTTGGAGTCTCTCCTTTTTTTGCTTGATCAAATTGGCCAGAGGTTTGTCAATCTTGTTTATTTTTTCAAAGAACCAGCTCTTTGTTTTGTCAATTGCCTTAATTGTTTCCTTGGTTTCCAATTCATTAATTTCTGCTCTGATTTTAATTATTTCCTTCCTTCTGGAGCTCTTTGGGTTGGATTTTTCCTGTTTTTCCAATGCCTTTAGATGGATGGTTAAGCTATTGATTTGGGATTTTTCTGTCTTTTTTATGAAGGCATTGAGTGCTATGAATTTTCCCCTGAGGACTGCCTTCATTGTGTCCCACAAGTTTTGGTATGATGTGTTCTCATTGTCATTCAATTCCAGGAATTTTGCTATTTCATTTTTTATTTCATCCACTATCCATTTATTGTTTAAGAGTGTGCTATTCAGTTTCCAGTTGCCGCTGGGGCTCTTGTTGGTTTTTGTTGTTGATTTCTAGGAATATAGCATTATGATCTGATATCATGCAGGGAATTATGTCGATTTTCCTAAATATGTGGAGGCTATCTTTGTGACCCAGTATATGGTCTATTTTAGAGAATGTTCCATGGGCTGCTGAGAAGAATGTGTAGTCTGTGGATTTGGGGTGGAAAGTTCTGTAGATGTCTGTTAGGTCTAAGTGCTCTATGGTTTTGTTGAGCTCTCTTACTTCCCTGTTGAGCTTCTGTTTGGATGATCTGTCTATTACTGATAATGGTGTGTTAAAGTCCCCAGCTATGATGGTTTAGTGGTTATTTCTGTTTTATTGTCAAGTAGGTTTTGTTTTATGAACTGCGGTGCCCCTGTGTTTGGTGCATACAGATTTATGATTGTAATATCCTCTTGATGGATTGTTCCCTTTACAAGTAGGAAGTAGCCTTCTTTGTCTTTTTTGATTGTTTTTGGTTTGAAGTCAACTTTATCTGATATTAATATAGCTACACCTGCTTGTTTCTTATTCCCATTTGCTTGGAATATTGTTTTCCACCCTTTCACTTTGAGGAGGTTTCTGTCTTTAGTGGTAAGGTGGGTTTCTTGAAGGCAGCAGATTGAGGGGTCTAATTTTTTGATCCACCCTGTTAGCCTTGACTCGCAGGGGGGGAGGGGGCGGATCGCGCGGGGGGGGGGGCGAGGGGGTCCAGGGGTTCGAGCACGCTGAGGTAAGATGGAGTGCTGGATGCTGCGGGACGCTGTGGGGCAGTCTGGACGCGCGGCGGGGGTGGGGTGCAAGGGGGGGGCTCGAGGAGCGCGGGGGTGGGGCGCGGAGAGTCTCAGGGCAGGCGGGGGGGGCGGGGCACACCTGGGCGCCCGGGCGCTGGACGCTGCAGGGCCCTTTGAGCCTCCCTGTGGTGTGTGGGTAGGGAGCGTTGGGCGGCGCTGGGGGGGAGGCGGGGGCGGGGTGCGTGGGGGGGGGCTCAAGGCGCATGGGGGTGGGGCATGGGGGTCTCAGGGCGCGCGGGGGGCATGGGGGTGCGGGGCACACCTGGGCGCCTGGGGCGCGGGGTGCTTGGGGCGTGCCTGGTGTGTGTGGATAGAGAGCACGGAATGTGTGGGGGGTGGGGCGCGCGGGAGGGTGGGGCAGGCGTGGGGTGGTCTCGAGGCACGCGGGGGTGGGGCGCAGGGGTCTTGGGCGTGCCGGGCAGGCCTTGGCGCCTGGGGCACGGGAAGCCTTGGTTCGCTCGGGCCGCGTCTGCTGTGTGTGGATAGGGAGCATGGGGCGCATTGGAGAGGATTGGCGCGCTGGGGGGATGCGGGGGGTGCGGCAGGCGTGGGGCACGGGGGTTGTGGGGTGCGCTGGGCCACCGGGGCACGTGGGGCTTGGTGTGCACGGGGCGCCGGGCCGCTGGGCGCGGGGCCGAGCCCGATGCAGTTATTCGCGGCTGGCGGGGTGGCAGGGCGTGGGTCGCGGGGGTGTGTGCTTCCCTCTTTTATCCCAATCTGTGCCCTTCCTCTTCAAAAAGTTCCTAATTTCCCTTGAATACTTGCCTTTTTTTCCCTCGTTTTTTGTAGTGCAGCTAGGCGGTCGCCATCTTGAACGGAAGCCCTCAATTAACCTAATCTTACCTGTCATATGTGATTCTAGGTTTGCCAAGTTGACAATCAACATGCACCACCTCCTCCCAATTGCTAAAATTGCCAGTGTGGGATTCAATTTCAGTTTTATGCATTGCTAGAAATGGAATGTGGTACATTAAGTATGCTAGGCAAGTAATTTACCAACTGAGCTAAATCTTCAGCCTGTAATATTATGCTTTACATTGTTTAATATTTCAAGCCTTTACACATCTGAATTTATATACATGTATATAGACATATATAGACATATATATACATATATATACCTATCTATCTATCTATCTATCTATCTATCTATCTATCTATCTATCCACACACACACACACACACACACACACACACACACATATATATATATAGTCCAAAAACAAGTATATTTTCCCTAATGGGCCAAAAAAGAGACACCTTCCTTCCTATCATATGGTACTTTAATGTTAGGGAAGGAAAATTATGATGTTTCTTTTTGTTAAAATTAGTGGACCAGAGCAATGGAAGAAGTCTAGACCTGATAAGGAGGGGACTCCATCCTCATTGTTTCAGGGGCCTGATGATGACATTCTATCTATCTAACCTGTGTATTATCGTTTTTGATACTTAACAGATGTCAATTATTTATTCATATTTTAATATTTTTATTCTCATGTTAATATTAAAAATATATACTTTGTGTCCAGTTATAGGAAGTGGAGAAAGAGTAACTTATTCGATGATGGTGACTACATGACCCTGCTCTTCACTCCATTCAAATACCAAGATCTTACTTTTCCCACTGTGTTACTGCCTGACCCAAAGTCATCAAAGGACACTATGGTGATACTCACTACCTTTATCTAAAAATGCACTTCTATGTATGTAATTCACTTTTGAATGATCTCCATAAAAATGGTTAAAGCAGAAAATAACTCAACTAACTGAATAAATGTCAATTATCTGAATAACTTCTGCAGGTGGAAGTGATCTAACAAATCCAGGTGCATTTGGGTGTTATTTTCCTTTTACTCTGCATCTATATATGTTTTTAATCTTGAACTGGCTCTCAATTATTTGATTCATTTTAATTTAGTAGTAATCTCTTGGTGCATATTAGACTTCAAACACTTAGAAACTAGCAATTTTGCTTCAAAGTAGCATCAATACAATTGCAAAGGCATTAAATGTGCCTGGACTTTCAATAATGTTGGCATGTGCTCAAAAACAATTTTGTTTCTAACTGATCTTGACAAGAAGCTTTGCTTCCTAGTAGCATTTATCTCAGCCAGGCTTTTTCAGCTACTTACTCTTCTCTTTGTAGTTTTCAGGTAAGCCTTCACTGAAACTGCTTTTCATTAAAAAATAACAACAACTAAAACATATTTAGCTAGACAGGCACAAGCAAGCTGAAGGCTATTGAGAATGGAACCCATCCTCATGATTAGCTTTGGACACCACCTCCCATTCCTGCCAAAATATATCAGGATTCTACTTTCTTAAGATTTAAAATACCATATGAAAAGGGAGAAATTAGGTAAGGTATGTTAAGGGAAAGCTACCTCCTTTGGTCAAAATAAGAATCTGAGTTTTGCTTCTGACCCTAGGTGGTGATCTGACATTCTAATCTGCCCTGAAGATTATTAGAATATTACATACTATTAACTAATGGTTTTAATTAAGAGTTAATAAGGGCTGGAGAGATGGCTTAGTGGTTAACCTCTTGCCTGTGAAGCTTAAGGCCCCTGGTTCAAGGCTCAATTCCCTAGTGCCCATGTAAGCCAGATGCACAAGGTGGTGCATGCATCTGGAGATGGTTTGCAGTAGCTGGAATCCCTGGTGGGCCCATTCTCTCCCCCCCCTTCTTTCTCTGTCTGCCTGTCACTCTCAAATAAATAAATAACATATTTTTATAAAAAAAGATTTAATAAAACTGGGCCTATCAACCACCCAAACATGAGATCACCCCTCAGGAGAACTGATTCATGTGAGAATATGCCATGGAGGTGGAATAATTATCCCTGCTAACCAAAAAACAACAAAAAAAAAAAACAACAACAAAAAACAAAAACAAAAAAATATGCAGCCCTCATCCCAAAGAAAACAAGAGACAGCTTATTTTGGAAACAAATAAGAGAGACCATGGCCTGGATCACAGAATCAGGTTATTCAAAATTCCACATTCCAGTATATTAATAATTTCATAAAGATTTTATATTTATAGAACAAAAGTATCATAAACCAAGGTACTTTTCAAATACATTGATGAAAACATCAGGAGGGTCTGAACAGAAAAATGGAGAAATTTCTGCTATAGTTTCAAATGTTATCTGATGACATCCTTAGCCTTTTGGTTGATAGAAGCTGATAGTCTCTAGTACAGTCCACAAAGTTTCCACCTGATGATCATGAGCATGTTAACTCAGACACAGAAGAACAATAAATGGCTTTAAGAGGCTAATGGTAGCCCAAGGTAATTTGGCATTGACTTGCAACATTCCTTCTCTGTGATCACAGGTTGCTCTTTCAGCCCCTTCAGGTTTGTTCAAAGTAAATGCAGTGCTTTTCAGAGAACTATACTCTGCACCCATAATGCAGTAATGTACTTCCACATCCCAGGATCCCCTAACATCAAGGCAATTGCTTACAACAAATCTTCACTGTGAGCCTTCCTGCTTATTTCTGAGTTCTAACCTAATACTGTAACTTTTCCTTTTCTCTTCTCTCTCTCCTTCTGACACCTACAGTTGCTGTAGGTTTCTGGGACAAACACCCAACCATAAGCAGCTTATGGGAGGAAAGCATGTATTTCACGTTTACAAAATTTAGGCGGAAGCAGCTGGCTCATTTCCATAGATGTATAGTAAAGAGACATGATAAACAGCCAGCAAACATGAGCAATAAGAGCTCAGACTGGATCTTTACACAGCTTTAGGGCTGGACTAGAAGAGGCACCCCTAGTGACACATACTCCAATAGACTGCTGGAGAAGTAAATAGAAATTTTAACTTTAATAAAAATTCTTGAGTCTATGCCAGGCTCCCCTGGCAGGTAGTGCTGCAGAAGGGCCAGGCTCACTGTTTCCTCCCAAGGGGTTGAGGAGGAGGGTGAGTATCAATGGCCAGGAACAAACCACCGAGCCAAGAGACTTGTTGAAGCAGGGAGCTCACTTTATTGTTACAGGTGGGTGTTTATATAATGTTGAGAATGAAGGCAGGGATTTTAAGATGGGTTAGATGTAAGGGCCAATTGCATACCTTTGGGATGATTGGTTCTAAGCATGCATGGGTGTGGACTCTAACTTCCTGTGCAGAAGTAGCAGGCCAGAGGCCATTTGGCCCCATGCTAAGCCATAGCTGGGTGGAGGCAGTTTGCCAAACTTTCGCTAGGCTCAGGAAGTTGCACTAGGCCTCACATCTGGGCCTCTCAAGGCCCAACATCTCCCCCTTTTGTTTTTGTAAGAGCATTAGTCACCATGGCCCCTGTCTTACACTGTCCCCCTCTGGGGATCTTACCCGTCACTGGGTAGCAGGTGTTTAGCTCTCTGAGAACCTACTCCATGGCATGTCTTAGGTTGTCTCAGTCAGTCTGAGATCTTATCCATCATCAGTCACATGGAGGGCAGAGGAGGTGGCAGTGGGTCATCTGAGGAACTCAATTCCTGAGTTGCCAGCCTTTGATAATGTATCTCAACCTGATGGATTTTCATTGCCTCTAGTCACTAGTGAATGAATTGTGTAATTTTGTTAATTACACAAGCACAACACTGAGGATAAGGGAAAGGAGAAGTAGAGGTAGAGGGAGGAGGTAAGGAAAGAAGCCATGCAGGCCTGTCCACAGTGCGTTGTCCTGGATGTCCCGCCATCTCTTCTCCAGGTCCTCTTGAAGTCTTTTGATCTTTTCTGGAACAATTCCCAATCTATTGGCATAGAAACAGCATTTTTCTGTAAAAAACAAGCATATGCCTCCCTTTTGGGCCATTAATAGGTTTAGTCCCCTCCTGTTTTGTAAGACTACCTCAGCCAGGGAATCTAGCAGTTGTTGGAGATCAAGGATAGTGTTGGACATGACTTTTATGTCACTGATATTCCAAACTGTAGTTCTATCATTGGTGATTACTGTAAGTAGCCTGGGAGGCCCAGATCAGAGGCAAAACCAGAAATCCTCCACAAGGGAGGGAATTGTTTTGCTTAGCAGGGTGAAGACCATTTTAGGAACAGTCCTCAGGGGTGGGACACTCCCTGGAGGGGTGATCATCAGTGTCCCCTTGTTGGAGTAAATATTTTAGGTCCTTCACTGGTATCCAAATAGGTCTTTTTTCATCTTGAGGGAAGACACATCCAAACCTTCTCTCTGCTGTGAGGAGTGGGTCTGATCCTCTCCAGGCCCCAGTCAATGGGTCTCTCCATCTGGCCTTAATCCAGCTGTATGTAACAAAGAATGACCAATGTTTTTGAAATGGAGACATTTTTTCATTTCTAGAAAAATTTAAAATATTTAAGGTGAATATTGCTTTCTTTAGCTGATCATGGGGAGGTAGTGACACCCCCTTTTGTTTTTGTAATTGTGATTTAAGTGTTTGGTTATATCTTTCCAACAATAGCTTGGCCTCGAGGGTTATATGGAATGCCTGTGGCATGTGTAATTTGCCACATCTTCAGGAAACTTGTGAAATTTTGACTTACAAAGCAGGGGCCATTATCTGTTTATACTTGATCAGGCAGCCCAAGAGTGGCAAAACATTGAAGCATATGACTGACTAATGGCATGTTTAGATTTTTCCTGCATGTGCAGATGCCCAACAGGCACGGGAGAACGTATCAACTGATAAAAAGATATATTTTAGTTTTCCAAAGGGGGAATAATGAGTAACATCTATTTGCCAAAGATGGCTGGGGCGAAGTCCCCGAGGGTTACTCCCAGAAGTTTGGAGGGGGGGAACCTGGAGAAAGGGTTAGCAAGACATGCATGTCCTAATAATCTTTTTAAGATTTTTATTTGGTATTTGGGGGAATCTTTATTTAAGGCCTCTCTAGTTGGTGTGGGTTAGCAAATGCAATTGGATAGCCTCTGAGACATTGTGACAGTGAGCCACAAAGACCAATTGATTGGCCAAGCTTTTTCCTTCAGACAGGAAACCTGGTAAATTTTGATAGCTTCAAAGTTGTTGTATGAAGATAGGGTGGACTTTTTGTTTGAATAGGGCATGATCCTGGATCATTAAGGGGGTATAGGGTTGGAATTAAGTCTAATGTGAGCTTCAACAAGATTGGGCATTAGGTTTACCACATAGAGGCTGTCATAAAATAAGTTGAATGGCTCCTGAATAGTATGTAGAGCCAGAACTACTGCAAAAAGCTCTTTGTACTGTGTTGATCCCTCTACTTAGAAGAAGTAATCTTTAATATCAATGATAGTAATATGGTATATATTGGGAATAGCTGGGATCCATGTGAGTCCCCTCTGGGGGGTTTTGAAGGGAATCATGTGTTTATTGATCTTCCTTAAATCATGTAAAAATCTCCAGAACACATTAGGCTGTTTTATGATAAAGACAGGAGAGTTCTAAAGACTAGTGGAGGACAGATATGTCTGGCCTCCAACTGTTGATTAGTAAGTATATGGAGTTGGTGTAACTTAGAAGAAGAGAGAGGTCACTGCTCAATCCATATAGGATCCACTGGATTTTAAAAGTGGGGGTGGACGGGGAAGTGGCCCTTAGAATTGGGGGTGTTCATTGAAGTACTTTTGTCTGAGTTGCTCAAAGTAAGAGTTATCTCTATAATTGGGATGGCATTTCCTCCCTTCCTCAAACTGTTGTTGATATTCTTTTTTATCTAACAAATCATTATAAAAGGACTTATAGTCAGTAGTGATAAAAGCCTCTGCATCTCCAAGGATGTCTTGCCCCAGTAAGTTAGGAGTGAGCCCAGTCACCATGAGAGGGCAGACTTCTCCCCTGTCTCCAATTGGGTCAGTCCAAGGGAGCCATGTGGCAGTCTCCCAGGAGGTGGATTGCCCACCAACTCCCAGTAGGGAAGGGCAGGGCACAAGCTCTCAGGAGGAGGGACACTTTCTCCTTGCTCAGGATTATTTGGTCCTCTCCAGTGTCTATGAGAAGTTTGAACTTTTTATTGCCAATATTTAAAATAATTTTGGTTCTAAGGCCAGGTTCCAGAGGGACGGTCCAATGGGCTTTGATGGTCTCTTTCCCCTTATTTACTGGGGCTGGGGGGAGCCCTGGGAGGAGTTTAAAGGCTTTTCCTGTATGTTAAATTTTGACCTATACTCCCCAGCCCAATGAAACCCCTTTTTGTATTTAGGGAAGTGGGTGCAAGGGGCGTTGGTCATCCCCCAAGAAGGTGGGGGAGGCTTAGTGTTGTTGGGACACTCCTTTTTAAAGTGGCCCTCATCTCTGCACCTGAAACATGTGGAATTTTTAGGGTTTAGCTGTAATGTGCAGATTGTAGTGATCAAATCTCTCTGTTTATTTTCCTGAAGGGTGGCAGCCATGGCCCTATCCTGATGGAAGATAGTGCCAATGTCCTTGGTGGTTACAATTCATCTACTCATGGAATTGTTCTTGAGACCCGCACAGGCGAGGCAGTGACCGGCCGTCATCCCTTCCCAGACCAATATTTTAGTAAACTGATCCCATAATACCCCTGGGGGAAATTTTCTTTGGAGAATTTTTTTCCACCCTTTCCATAAATGTAGCCAAGTCCTCTGATGGTTTCTGAGTAATACCCACAAGGGGGGGGGGGATTCAGAGGGTCCCTCATTAAGCCTTTTCCATGCTGCCAAGCCCAGTGCCCTGACCTGGTCCCTTTGCAGATTGGGTATAGCTGCCTGTTGAGTGCCTGTAGCATATTGATCAGAGGTACTGGAGAGCATCCCAAAAGTTATTGGCACAGGGGACTGGTGACTTTGGTTTCCTTCTGCCTGTGTATGGCACTCATCTTTCTAAAAGACACACCACTTAATATATAGGGGATCCGACAAGACAGCCCTGACTAGATTTTTCCAATCTTGGCTTGTGCAAGGTTGATGGGCAAGTACCTGTAACAGGGTCTCAGGCCAAGGAGAGTTAGATCCATCCTCCAAGACCACCTTTTTAAGCTCCTTAAGGTCCTGAGCTTCCCATGGATACCAGGCAGCAGGGCGATTGCCCCCAGGATTTAGATTGACAGGAAATAAAAAAGTAGCTTTATTTTCTGGTTGCTTGTCACTTAATATGAAGGAGGGGCCAAGGGGGTCTTGGCTGCTGAATATGAAGGAGGTGTCGAGGGGTCCAGAAAGGGTTAGTCGATGGAGAAGTTGGAGGAGGTCCCCCGGAAGGCAAGGGAGCACTCTCAAAGGGATTGAGTGAGGGGTATAAAGATGTACCCTTTTCTGGGGTTTTAAAAGCTGTATTTCCAGGAGTAGTAGCCAGATCAGGCTGTATACTACCTTTTTCCTCTTTCTTTTGTTTATGTTTGGTTGGCCTTGGTGGGAAGTAGCCCTTGAGGGCCGAGATCATAGGGAGGACCTCTAAGGGGGGTATTTGACTGTTTTTCACGTGTGCCCATCAAACAAGGGCCTCTACCCTATCCCAAGTGTCCCAATCAAAGGGATTTCTTTCCGGCAGCCATGGCACCAGCTTAAAAAGGCAATCCCAGCCAGGTCTGTCGAGCCTGATTATCAGTTAAATTAAGCCCTTTACTCTTTAGGAGTGCCCTGAGAGGTTCTAAGGCAGGATTAAATTTAGAGGTAGACTGTCCCTTATTACAAAGTTAAGAGAGAAATGTCCATAAAATTAGGGCAATAGCAACCCACAGACACATGAGTGTAACACAAACACAAGGATCCAAAAGATAAGTAAACATGCTGTACAAAAGCCACAGATGCAGCTTGCTGGTGAACTGAAAAGTGATAGGAAAGAGAGAGAACGAAGAGATGTTGACAAGTAAGTACAGGTTATAGAAGCATATTTTTGCACATTAAATATGAAGACTGTCTCATAACTTATGAGGGTACACTCACCCACACACCGATTGACCTCCTCAATGAATGCCTCTCATGGGGCACTAGTCTGACAGGTTCCTGGAGCCCCACATTGGGTGCCAGGGTGCTGGGCTCCCCCGGCAGGTAGTGCTAAGGAAGGACCAGGCCCACTGGATCCTCCCTATGTGTTGAGATGGAGGGTGAGTGTCCACAGCCAGAAACAAACCACCAAGCTGGGAGTCTTGTCCCTAGCAGGAGCTTACTTTATTGTTACAGGTGGGTGTTTATATAATGTTGAGAACAAAGGCAGGGATTTTAGAATGGAGTGAGATGTAAGGGCCAATAGCATACTATGACCATTTAGATGATTGGCTCTAAGTATACATGGGCAGGGACTCTAACTTCCTGTATGGGAGTAGCAGGCCAGAGGCCATTTGGCCCCCTGCTGAGTCATAGCTGGGCAGAGGCAGTTCGCCAAACTTTAGCTAGGCTCAGAAAGTTCCAGTAGGCCTCATGTCCAGGCCTCTCAAGGCCCAGCAAGTCTATGGGGACACATATTCACATTCAAAACCACCAAACCTACCAAAATCTTTAGCCTGTTTACCATGAAAAATTGGGAATTCTTACTCTTTCTTTGAAGGATACCATCTGTAGCTCTTTGCCCACCTTCTTTGCTGACTGTAACTCATGCACATGGCTTTCTGACTTTCTCTTTTCTTTCTCCCTCCTTATGGGAGCCGCTGAGATATACAGCTTAATAGTTATTTGGAAATTCTCTCAAAATGGTCCTCAACCTTCCTTTTGAGTTTGTTTGTCAATTATTTATCAAGATTAAGAATCTGTGCCCAAGCTGAGTTCCTTGCACAGACCGTGTGCTGGCAGGTGTGGTGGTCTGAAGTGAGTGGGCCAGACTCCTCCCACAGCCCAAGACTGAGTTGCTTGCACTGACAGTGTGGTGTTGTGCCAGTGTCCGGAGTGAGTAGTCCAGACCCTTGTTTTCTGGCTCCTCCCACCCCCCTTGCCAGAGTTCCTTGCATGGACAATGTGCAGGTATGTGCAGAGGTCTGGAGTGAGTAGGCAAGACCCCCTTTTCTGTCCTTCTCCTATCTCCTTGGTCTGGGTTCCCTGCACTGGTTTGTGTGCTAGAGGGCATGGCATGAAGTAGGCCAGATCCCTATTCCCTTGCTCCTCCCAATCCCCTGGTACTGGTAGGTCCTATTATGCCTTCCTTGTGGAGGCCTTGTCCCTGTGTGAGCTGTGAAAAGAGGCCTTTTGCTCTGGTATCCTGACTGGCCACTGGAAACCAGCATCCCTGTTCACCTGAGTCAGAAGGTGCAAGGGTCAAAGGACAAAAAGTTGCTTCTTCCTCAGTAAAATAGTCTTCCTAAAATGGGCAGACAGCAATACAAAATATCCAACAAAAGTCAAAAAACTTGAGAGATCTCCACCAAGGATGCCTAGTCCTACAATGGAAGCCCCCAGTGAAATCATAGAGAAACAAACAGAAATTCATTCCCCAAATGAAAACACAACAACCAATGAGACCCTGATCAAAAAATAATGCTGAGGGCTGGAGAGATGGCTTAGTGGTTAAGTGCTTGCCTGTGAAGCCTAAGGACCCCTTGCACAGGCTCCATTTCCCAGGACCCATGTTAGCCAGATGCACAAGGGTGTTCACACATCTGGAGTTTGTTTGTAGTGGTTGGAGGCCAAACACAGGTGCACCATGGTTTATAAAACAACACCTACTCAACAATAAGACAGAAATAAACACCAACACCATCATATCCAACTCCCCTATCATCAATAGACAGATCATCCAAGCAGAGAATCAACAAGGAAATAATAGAGCTAAACAACATCATAGATCATTTACACTTAACAGATATCTATAGAACTTCCCACCCCAACTCTACAGAATACACATTCTTCTCAGCAGTCCACAGAACCTTCTCCAAAATTGAAAATTTATTAAGCAATAAAGCATGCCTTCACAAATCAGAAAAATTGAAGTAACTTCTTACATCATTTCAGATCACAATGCTTTAAAGCTAGAAATTAACAACATGAGACATATAAAGTACTCCACCAGCTCCTGGAGATTAAACAACACATTAAAAAAAAAAATGAATGCATCATGAGAGAAATCAGAAAAGAAATTGTAAAGTTTGTAGAATTTAAAAATAACAAAAACAACATACTTATGGGACACAATGAAGGCAGCCATAAGAGGAAAATTAATAGCCCTAAATGCCTTCATTACAAAGACAGAGAGATCACAAATCAATAACCTGACTATTCACCTAAAGGAACTGGAAAAAAAGAAGATTCCAACCTAAAGAGCTTAGATGGAAAGAAATAATCAAGATTAGAGCAAAAATTATTGGATTGGGAACTAAGACAACAATAAAAAAAAAAGCTATGAAATTAAGAGCTGGTTCTTTGAAAAAATAAACAAGATTGTCAAATCTCTGGTGAGATTGAGCAAGCAAGACAAAGAGAAATCTCAGATTAACAAAAGCAGAAATGAGAAAGGAGAGATCACAACAGCCATCAATGAAATTGGAATAATCACCAGGGCATACTTCCAAAACCTCTGCTCCACAAAATTAAATAATCTAGATGAAACAAATGAATTCCTAGACACATACCACCTACCAAAACTAAATTCAGAGGAGATTATTCTCCTAAACAAACCTATCATATACTTGGAGATTGAGAAGGTAATCCAAAACCTCCCCGAGGGCTAGGGAGATGGCTTAGCAGTTAAGCACTTGCCTATGAGGCCTAAGAACCCTGGTTCAAGGCTCAATTCCTCAGGACCCACGTTAGCTAGATGCACAAGGGTGTGCAAGCATCTGGACTGAGTTTGCAGTGGCTGGAGGCCAAACACAGGTGCACCATGGTTTATAAAACAAAATCTACTCAACAATAATACAGAAATAAACACCAACACCATAATATCCAAAGACTTCAATACTCCCTTATCATCAATAGACAGATCATCCAAGCAGAAAATCAACAAGGAAATAATAGATCTCAACAACATCATAGATCATTTACACCTAAAAGATATCTATAGAAGCCCCGGTGCATCCATTCTCTCTCTCTCCACCCCCCTTCTCTCTCTGTCTATATCTCTCAAATAAATAAATACAAATTAAAAAAAAAAACTCCTCAAAAAGAAAAGTCCAGGACAGATCATTCTAAATGAACTCACACCATCATAGAAAGATAACCACCAAATGGTATCAGTCATCTACTATTCCTAACCTGGATCAACCAGAGTTTCTGACATTCCTGAATAGCATCTCAAGGCTTAGACAATAGGGAGGGTAGGACTTTAAGGAAGGGGAAGGGTGGGGGGGATACAAAACTTAACCCAAATTGAACTGTTACCATAGAATCCTGTATCCTGGAAGTCAGACTGAAACGTGGAACCCTCAAGAGGACCTTAGGGGAAGCACCTTAGTCAAAAGGCCCTGGGAAAAGTGACATGAAACCTAAACTTAATTTTCTCCTGTTTCTCATTCTTTTTCTCCATCTCCCCTCTTGGCAGTGGCCTATAATTCCCTGTACTAGGATGTAGTTTACATCCACAATGAGCTTTTGATCAGAGAGACCTACTAGATATCCCAAAACAAATAAGACAGACTTATGGCAGAGTACTTGATTACCCACCAGAAGTTAATGGTAATATCATACTGCTAAAGACACCATACTCTCTCGACACAAACCATGGAGAGACCTGGTTATAATCCAGAAGAGAGCCAATCCCCAAATAATTAGCACATCTAGTGATGGATGGTGTTACATGAGCTCCCAAGTGAAAGTGACCAACAGCTGTCCAAGCAACTCAATGTTTTAGTGGCTCAGAAGCAAACAACCTGACATGATGATCACACAAGTGCAATAGTGGCACACAGACATGGTGGGTAACCAACTGCTCTTGGATTGGCTTACAGATCTGCTAAGCAGAAAGGAAACTATATCTGGAACTGGGAAACAAATAAGAATCATACCCAATAATGATTCTTCTTTTCATTGTCAACTCCCACTAACCTTGGGCTATAAGAAGGTCTACTTCCTTTAAATTCTTTCTAAATTAATAATGGTTATCCTGTTTAATGGGTGCTGACTTCACTCTCTGTTGGAGAATCAGCTTCTCTTTTTCAGATGGGAGCTAAACCTGAGTAGATAAACTACCCAGAGCACTCAAACCTGGCCCCAGATGAAACCATAGAGAAACTGGGAAAATGAAAGAGTGCAGCTTTATAAGGGAATCTGATATCAGCACAAGGGTGGAGACAAGACACTGAGGATACTCAACACCTATCAAACTAGAGATCCAGATGCTCCTAAGTGTTCATCACTGAAGTAGACTTAAAATGCTCCCAGCATGGCTCAGGGAATTTTGTGGAAAAGGGGGCAGAAATATTGTTAAAGCCACAAGATGGGACATTTACACAGAGATGTTGCCTTCCCTCTGCATACATGATTTATAATCCCTCTGGGGTTGGCCTGCTTCCCCAACAAGGAAGACCTCTTCATAAAAGGAGCAGGGAGGTGGGAAAGGATGATACCAACATGTGTTTTTTACATTTTAAATATGTCCATATCTAATAAATAAACAGAAAATTGTTGAGATCTGCGATATGACACTTTTCTAGCATATAAGACCCTATTGTCTATCCCTGGTACCTCAAAAAGAAAAAAAAAAATGAGGCCAATGTTCTCAACACAGAAAAATATTTATTAACTAAATGAGCAGATCAACATAATTCTGAAGTTTAATGCATAATACTGTAATACCTGGACAAAACACAGAATTTATACATTGAAAAAAAAAAAAAAGATTAGGTACCTGCAAAACAGAATGGACTCCCAAGTACCATGGGTCTTGCTCAATTTGTTGGAGACACAAGAACCTAGATAGTGTATCATAGTGAGGGACAACAGAAAGATAGAGGAAAATGGTAATGATATGGGAAGAGAAGCCCAGACTATTTCCTTGAAATCTGATCTACTTTTGATAAATATTAGAAGATTAGGAGCAAGGTAATCTCATTTTTGAGGTAGGTATGGACACAGTCTCTCATGATGAGACTGCAAGGAAACTCTAGTGTACAGCTCAACTCCAAAGAGCCTGAGTCATCAAGATGGCTGCTGGACACAAGCTCTCTATCCTCTTTACTTCCTAGATATCCTTCCATCTTGGAACTTTCCAGAGAGCTTTTGTTGAGTCTGTTTTTCCAATGAATCCACATAAACTTAACTCATAAAATTCATCCCAATCTGATATCTAATTTGCATTTTGCCATGGATGGGCTAATCCCCAGTGCATAAAAGCCCTGGTCCAAAGTGTTACATTGGCAATCCCTTTGAAAGCCCTCTACTGCCAGGAGCTTTTCATTTTTACTTTTTTTTTTTTTTTTTTTTTGGATTTTCAAGGTAGGGTCTCTATCTGGTCCAGGCTGACCTGGAATTAACTATGTAGTCTCAGAGAGGCCTCTAACTCATGGAGATCCACCTACCTCTGCCTCCCAAGTGCTGGGATTAAAGGCATGCACCATCACACCTGGCTTTCATTTTTACTTCTTAATAAAACAGAAAACATTCCTCCCATCTCTCTAACAGTGCTTAAGTAGTGTTTGTAGCAGTTTGAAATTTGAAGGGTCTACAGACTTCAAATACCTTCAAATTTCAAATACCATAATGGGAGGCCAAAAGGCTCACTAAGATATTACCATAAACCTTTAGCATCCAACATGCTCATTCCTAGGCTTGGGAAAATATTCTTATTAATTTTGTTTACTGAGAGAAATTATGTATCTTTTAACCTTGCTACAAACACTACTTAAACACTGTTAGATGGGAGGAATGTTTTCTGAGCAATGTTTTGGGCTGCAAGAATAGCCACCAGAACCCCTACATATACTCATTTCAAAGACAGAAGTGTGAACCTCCTTTTGAGAAGCCCTTACCCACAGTGATAGATGTATGAGGCCTTCCCCTGGTGACTCTAACTCAGGAAATACCTGCACCTTTGTTTCTATTTGTTAATTAAAATCTACAACTTTGCTTTGCTAGCTAGGTCCCAGTAGATTTCATTCTGTCTTTCTTCTTTTTTTTTTTTTTTTTCCCTAACAGAGTGGAATTCTCTGAAAAAGGAACTCCTCAAGCTGCTGAGAGAGGAACTCATGGATTAGGACAATCGTGACCACTAGTGACAAATGGATCACTTGAAGACACCTTTTAGTAACAAGATGATTTTCATTATTACAAAAGGCTTTATTTTTTTAATTTAATTTAATTTTATTAATTAGTTTTGTACTCAGCAAATACAGTCAATTTGGTACCATTGTTAGGCTCATCCATGTCCTACCCCCTCCCCCTGGCTCCTCCCTGTTGAGGTATATGGATCATGCATTATGGAGTTAGCCCATAGTTATGGGTAGCATAAATATCTCTGCATATCTTGACCCAATATGTGGCTCTGACATTCTTTCCGTCCCCTCTTCTGCAAAATTTCCCTGAGCCATGTTGGGTTCATTTTTGGTCTACTTCAGTGATGAGGTGTTGGGGTCTCTGGATCTCTGATTTGGTAAGAGTTGATTTTTCTCTGTGTTGATATCCTTCACCCTTGTGCTCATACCCTGTTCACTGAGAAAATTGTTCTTAGTTTCCACTGAGGCCCCTTTGAGCTATGATGGTGTTGCTCTCTCCTTAGGATCTACATTTATCTGGAAAAGAGAAGCAGATTCTCCAACAGAGAGTAACTTAGCACTAGACAAATGAGATAAACCTTACTTTTTATAGAGAATTTAAATGGTGCTGGACAAACTGGATAACCATATGCAGGAAATTGAAACTTGTTACACACATTTCACCATGTACTACACTCAAGTCCAAATGGATCAAAGATCTCAATATAAGACCAGAACTTGACTACTACTTGAAGAAAATATAGGAAGTACTTCTATGATATAGGAATGGAAAAAGACTTCCTGAGCAAAACCCTAGTAGCTCAGGATCTTAAATAGGCACCCAACTAATGAGATCACATGAAGCTGAAGAGTTTCTTTAAGATAAGCATACAATAAGCAAAGCCAATAGATTACCCACAGAATGGGAGAAAATATTTGCTGGTATCCAACTGACAGAGGCCTAATCTCTAGAATCTACAAAGAACTCAAAACCTAACCAGTAAAAAGTCAAACAACCCACTCACACAATGGGGCAAAGAGCTGAACAGGCAGTTCACAGAGGAAGAAATACAAATGGCAAACACACACTTAAGAAAATGTTTATCGTCCCTACTCATCAAGGAAATGCAAATTAAAACAACAATGAGATTCTACTTTACCCCAGTAAGGATAGCAAACATCAAAAAATCAAGTGAAGGGCTGGAGAGATGGTTTAGCTGTTAAGCACTTGCCTGTGAAGTCTAAGGACCTCGGTTCAATGCTTGGTTCCCCAGGACCCAAGTTAGCCAGATGCATAAGGGGGAGCACCCTTCTGGAGTTCGTTTGCAGGGGCTGGAGGCCCTGGGGACCCATTCTCCCTCTTTCTCTGTTTCTGCCTGTCACTCTCTAATAAATAAATAAAAATTAAAAAAAAAATTAAAATCAAGTGAAAATAAATGCTGGTGAGGATGTGGAGAAGTAGGTACCCTCATCCACTGTTGGTAAGAATGTAAGATGGTACAACCACTTTGGAAAGCAATATGGAGACTCCTGAAATAGCTGACTACAGAGATACCAACAGACCCACCCAGTTATTCCCTTACTGGGCATCTAACCCTAAAACCTTCAAACTACAGGCCAGAGGACTCTGCTCAACCATGTTTGTAGTGGCTCAATTCATAATAGCTAAGAGTTGGAATCAACCCAGATGTCCATCACCAGAAGAATGGATAACTAAGATGTGGCATATCTACACAATGGAATTCTATACAGGAGGAAAAAAACAAAATGACAGAATGACAGAATGAAATTTGAGGAAAAATGGTTGATCCTGGAACAGATCAATCTCAGTGAACTTATTCAATTACAGAAACAAAATCTCCACATAGGCTTTTTCCTTTTAAATGTCAATCTTTATATTTGAATTGGCTAATTTATATCACAGGAGGTGAGCAGTATATAATATCCTTTGAATTTGAGTTCAGTTATTTCATTAATTTCCTCTTATTTCCTTTCTCTATCATTTTATACTTTGGCAATAGTATAGCCACATACCAAAGATGATGAAAAATTGGAATTTCTGAGGTTAAGGAAAATATTTAAAGTGCAATGGTGATAACAGACTTGCAGCCAAATAGGTATCTGTTAAATTTCTAGCAGTTTTTAAAACTTTCTACTGCAAAAAAAATGTCATTGCATTTTGGTATTTCTGTCTAAAAATAACTTCTGTGAAAATGAGAGTAACAACTGAGTGGTAAAACTTGGAGTGAATTTTATCACCTAATTTTGAAATAAGATTCTCATGTGCAATCTTAAAGAGTTCACTAACCCTTAGTTTGCAACCTGGTATGGGTGCTTTTCCAGAGCATCCTCAGCACCTGCAGTTAAGTTTCACTATGTACAGCAAGTTCCTGCCTATATTGTTAGATGTTAAGACGTGTATATTATGAAATGCCCATGAGTATTGATGTTCAAATAACACCCAGCCACACACTTGACTTGCATCTTTTTCATGAATTCAGTGATTTTCAGTGTCTTCACTAGCCTGATGGAGTGAAAATGTATAGTTGAATGATCACTTTCAATTTTAATGAGCTTTTGAAAAAGCACTTTGTAAAACGCATCAAATTAAGCATATGACAAATGGCAGCTATCCTTCTAAGTTCTTTAAGTAGTAATACCTAAATTCCTATTAAGGAAAAAGGTAGTAAAGTGACAAGAAGGTAAAGCCATAATAGGAAAATATAAGAAGTAATAGCAATGAGAAAAAAGGAATTTCCTAAATCCAAATGTCTTTAAATAAACTTTAAGGCTTTTCAGAGAAATACCAGAAATAATTAGACAAAACCATATACAGTTTCATAGTCTTTCCTGGCAAGTAAGAAAACTAAAATGAAAACAACAAAAAGGTGTAAAATAAAATAAAAATTTAACCTGATCCAAATCAAGGAGTAAAAAAGTACAAAGATAAAGTTCTGGAAACCATCAAATGTGTTCTGTTATAATTTAGGGGCACATAGAACCCCAGTGCACACATTTAATTTAATTTATAAGAATCATTGTGATTCTGACAACAAATTTTATTTTATTTATAATTTTTTTGTCTGGTTTTTCGAAGTAGGGTTTTACTCTGGCCCGGGCTGACCTGGAATTAACTATGTAGTTTCAGGGTGGCCTCGACCTCACAGTGATTCTCCTACCTCTGCTTCCTGAGTGCTGGGATTAAAGGTGTGTGCCACCAAGCCTGGCACAAATTTTATTTTTACTATAGGATTCTTAAAAGTTCTACACTTCCATTCATTGAACTTTTCGTAACGGGTACTTCTCTGTGCTCAGGTACCCCATTTTATGGGATGATGGGAATTTACCAGATCTGTTCTCATTCCAGTGTGGAACAAGTGCAGGCCGCATAAAACCAGATAAAGAGTAGTATATATATACTCAGTTAATCAGATGCTTGCAGAACATAAACCAATGCCAAGAAAATTAATCCCTACTGATAACACTGCCAAAGGATTATGAGGAAACAGTGGTTAAAGAACACAGTGCTGAGAATAATCTTTTTCATCACTGATAACACTGAATGGATAGCATTAATTAATAAAGTATAATAGCAAGGATAGCAATTAAATTGTGTTTTAATGTTCATCTTGAATTTTGTCTTGAACTTTAAGTCCATTCAAATTTAGTATCAAAAACACATCATAGAAACTGCTCAACTTACAATTTAAAGTTAGGAGCTTTCTAAATATGAGTAGTTTCCAGAACTGAAACCCTGTGCTACTTTGCCAACTAATGGAAGAGATTCTAGTAAAACATTTTAGCTACGTCCATTTACTGACTACATTTGTGTTTCATTTATACTTAATTTTAACATATTTTCTTTTAAACATTTTTTTTGTTCATTTTTATTTATTTATTTGAGAGTGACAGAGAGAGAGGGAGAGAGAGAGAGACAGATAGAGAATGGGCGCGCCAGGGCTTCCAGCTTCTGCAAACGAACTGCAGACGCGTGCGCCCCCCTGTGCATCTGGCTAACGTGGGTCCTGGGGAATCAAGCCTCGAACTGGGGTCCTTAGGCTTCACAGGCAAGCACTTAACCGCTAAGCCATCTCTCCAGCCCAATTTTAACATATTTTCTAATGTTAAAAAATACTTGTGCTCAGTGCCTAATAATGAAATACCATATGTGTCTAGTAAGAAGGTGTATACATTATAACAAAAAATAGAGACCAATGTGAATACTGTGGCTAGCACTTGGTTTTTCAGCATGTGTGATCCAGACATAAGTCCTTTTTAGGCCAGTAACATTACAGATGCTCAGGGTCTTTGGTTTGCAAGACTGTGCATGACTGCTTAGTGCCATGAGATGGATCATTTATAGAATAGTCTCTAAAGGGAAGTGTTGAGCCAAAATAGCCTTAATGTTCTTGTCCTCTGCTTGATAAGCCTGCAGGCAGGTTCCTTTTTAATTCCAGGCTTATGATTTTATTTTTCTCAGGACACATGCATTTATCAATCCTTTCTCTGCTCCTTAAAATATTTATCTTAACCAGGTCTCATGCCAGACCCAGGGAATGTCTTTTTGGAGGACATGGATATCCTTGGGAACATCTCCAGTATGAACAGTAGCATCTCTGTCAGAAAAGAGAAGCATGATTTCAATGACTATTAATGAGCAAACAGATGATATAATAATTAGACCCAAGTCTCCGTACATCCTCCAGCATCCTCCAGTTCTTTCCCAACAGCTCACCCTATGCTGAAGATTACATTGCTTTGGTTTAGTTAGAAGTCCCTCTCTTTCCTTCATTGAAATCCCCTTGACCTCAGTCACAATCAATTTAAATCACATGCCCCTCATTGTTTACAATGGCCACTGCAATTTTCTTTGACAGGATGCACAGTTTTTCTTCAGTCACTGTATGCTTTAAGTGTTGCAGTTGGCAGCTAATGGCCTTGCCTAAATAAATCAGAGGTAATTCTTACAGCTAAGGCATTCTTCCTGGCAGATGTTACTTTTAGTTAAAGCCCTTTCCTCAAACCTTCTTGTTCTGAGTGGTCACTTCTTTTCCTCATTTGCCCTTAACATTATTATTAATATATGACCTTCCTTCAGGAAACTAAGCATCATTTCTTCAGGTATGCATGACAGTTATATCTCTGGTTACTTCTTTTGAGCTTTTTCTTTCTGGTAGAAATATCCCTGTTATAATTGTTAGAGGCACAGCCCTATTCCACAAGGAAAGCCAGGGAATGACAAGGAGAGAAAATGCCTTGAGATTGAACCAATTCCAAGGGGGAGGGGAGGCTCAATGTGGCAGGAAAATAAATAATGTGTTCTCCACCAGGACTGATATTTTAAAAAAGCAATGTACAATGTCATCCTATGCAAATATAATTATGTAGAAATGAAGCAAGATTTTCCAGTTCACTGAATTAGTAACCCAACTCCTAAGGTATTTTTCTTTTCTTTCATTTTCATTTAGTAATGTGTGTACATGCATGCATGTGTGTGTGTTTGTGTGTGGTGTGTTATAGGTGAGCCAGAATCTCTTGCTTCTGCAAACATAAGCCCATCTGACTTTAAATGGATGGCTGAACAATTGAACCCAAGTAGGAAGGCATTGCAATTAAATGGTATAACTACTAAGACATATTTTCAGCCCCTCCTAAAGTACTTTCTTCTTCCAGGATTTGAGAGAACAGAACTTAACCTGCATGTTACACTCTTCTTCACAACCCTCTTGCTCTCATTTCTTATATTACTTACTTTAAATTCTCCATTTTCATAATTATTACTTCCTTGAAATTGCACAAATTCTTGTTAGACCACATTTTAGTTGGTTTCCTTTATTGCTTGTTATTACTAGTGATACAACCAGGGTCTCACACATGTTAGGCATATGCTGTGCTGTTAAGTTACATCCTCAATCAAATTCTTCTTTACCATTTTGATTAAAAACAGAATTCCATCTGTGCTGACTATCACTTGTAGAAGCCAATAATCAGAGACAAGAATTGAATCTTAGAGCTGCACTTTATTCAGAAAATCTGGACGACAGTGGATGAATATCCTATAGGTCTCATTACCATTGGTCTCTGTCTGGGTGTTTCCAAGTCCTTGGTGCCTTATTGAAAGAATTGTAAAACACACACAAACTGTAAAACAGCAAGAAATGCTGCAGTAAGCAATAGTAATACAATAAGTAATAGTAAAAACAAGCAATAGTAAAAATTGGAATGCACTTCTCAAAGAAAGATTGGGCCACTTGAGTGGGGAAGTACCTAAGAGCCAAAGCACATTGTCCTAAGCTTCTTTTTAATGTGTCCACAAAAAGAACAGGATAACTGCCAAAGGGCAGAGTTTGAATGGTACTCTATTTTGATGAACTGGCTTGAAGTGACATAAGTTCTTATCTACTGTGCACATTTCTGATCATGGTGCATTTGATTTTAATTCTATGTGCAACCAGCTATAGACATAAGATAGTAAATAGGGGATTCTCCCTCAAGGTTCTCTTAGAGAACACACTTTGCCTTACTAGGCATGCATTCAAAAACAGTTGAGACTGGATGCTTAACTTCTATTCTGATCTTGGATAGACCTATGAACATATTTGAACAGAAAATGACCATGAAAGGAGAGTGACTAATGGTTATTAATGGTTCCACTGTTTGGAGCATATGTACATGCAGGTGGTTGCCTCAGGTACCAAGAAGTTACTAGGTACATTGTTTAAGGGAAAAGTGTGCACTTGCATTGTGAGGAGAAGGGTACATATATTGCCCCAAATAAGCAGTTCTCTGTCCCAGTCTGTCTTACAACTCATCTTTTACCAGCAGATCAAAGACATGGGGTGGGGTGACACAAGGCAGTCATTCATTCCATAGTTTTAGTTTGATCTTCTAGCCAGGTAGCCAGTCTTGCCTCTGAGCTCTCTTTCTGTGTTAGGACTTTTCTCTCTTTAATCTCCTTTCTTGTATACCAGGCATGAACATACACCAGGATTGCTGAGTCACATTTCAAATACATTCAGGTTAAGAGTTAACTAAGAATAAAGAAACCATTAGCAGTGTGTGTATGCAGGTAACTTTTTACAAGATGAAGTACAAATGTGCTCTTAAAATAAAGAATAAAAATCTCATGATCTGTTCATTATTGTGACCTGTCTAGAAAAACAAAATCAACTATGGTTAAAACAAAGCTTATTGTCTTTGAACCTGGAACCATGGAGAAGAGTCATTCATACAAATGTATTATACTATTTTATGCATAAGACCAATTCAAGGAGCCATATTAGTTTAGTTTGAATCACAAGATATGAAGGTAATTTGTTCACTTTTATTTTTATTATCTTTCCCCTATGGTATGTAAAATGATTAATTGTCACAGAATCAGAGTAAAGTATTAGTTTCTAATTTGCTTAAGTCTTATAACCTTCTAAATTATACCTCTGTAAGTTCCCCACTCTGTACCATTCACACAGACAACACCACTAAACTCCTGACTTATATATTCTATTAACTACTTAATATCTACGGTGATATTTTCTTGTCTGTGGTTGTTTGAATGTATGGCCTTATAGTCTGATAGTGACTTTGTAACTCGGAGGACATCTTACTGGGTGGATCTTTGAGTCTAGCCCTAAGATGTGTTCAGAGCCAGTTTGAGTTCTTCCTATTCTAGGTCCTGGCTGTGGATGTTTTCCAGCTATTCTGTGATGTCTCTTTATTTGGATCTATGAAAGTAGAACATCTTCTTCCATTGATGATATTCCCCTTGAATGTGTAAGCCTGAAATACACTGTTTGATCCCAGAAGGCTGTTGCTGTTTGGATGTTTGTAACAGCAACAAGAAGCTATCATTGTAATTTTTATATGCCAGTCTGCCTTCAATCTATTTTGCTACAGTTGTTACTATGTCAGTAAATAGATCTTCACATTTCTAGGTGCTTAGGCTAATATGTCAATATGTGGGATTGTTCATAACTCTTCTATTATTTTATATCTCACATCCACTTCAACTGATTTTTTTTTAATTTAATTACTCAAATATTATGTGTCACTACCTCCTCTAACTCCCAGCACTGCATTCTATGTTGTATCATCCTTTATGTAAATCAATAATTTGTTATTGTTAATGGTTCTTGTTATTTCTGTCCCTGCTTCCTACAAATCTTTTTCAGTGGAATAGCACAGTAAACATTTTAAGTTGTGTGACAGATCATATATTTCTTCTATTCACATTCTGTTCCTTAAATAACTTTACAGTCATTTACATGTGGTCATTCATGATTCATTTCCTCACTTTTGCTCACTCCAGCAATGTCCCTTCCACAAACACCCAGACAGTCTTACAGCCTACCGCCTTGTATTTAATTACTGCCATGTTAATCATGGATATGCACCTCCTGCCCTCTTATTTCCTCCAAATCCTTGTTTACATATCACCTTCTCTGTAGAGTCTTTCTTTAGAAAGTTGCTACTTGTTTCTTTTACCACTTTTAATCTTTTCTCTTTGACTCCACAACATGAATTCACTTGACAAAGTTGAAAAAACAATCAATTTATTTATTTTTTGTTCCCTTACTCCATTGCCCATAGTGGAAGGCAAGGACTCGGATTCATTAAGAGCAGAATATGAACTAAATTAGTATTTAGATCACTGAAAGATTGAACCAAGGGACTCAAACATGTTAGGCAAGTACTATATGAGGAGCTATATACCTGGTTCAGTATTTCCTAAATGAATTCTATACCATGGAGAAAAGACCAATCCTTAACTCAGATGCTGTGAGTCTCATTACTTAATCATAAGGTCAAGGGAGAGTTTTCTATTTGTTTTCATGTGTTTTGTTTTACTTATTTAAATTGTCACATGCACCTGAATATGAAAAATATATAAATCAGAGATAGCTCCTACACCTGAACTTCCATTATTGGTTTAACTTTTGTCAATTATGCAGTCACATAACCCTGAGTAAAAGCACCAGTATCTGGGTTTTCTCTCCATTCAGGGTTTTTCACTTACTACCTTCCAACATGCAAATTCTGAAAGGTATGTCATATTCCATCTACTTTGATGTAATCCTAAAATGTCTTTTCATGCATTATAAATCTCCCTGGAATAAAAAAGAAAAGCAGTTGGATGTACTGTGTATTTTCTGAGTATTCCCAGTGTTAGAGGTGTGCTGGAATTAGAGTACCTAGCCATACAGTTAAGGAGGACATAATTCTGCCACTGAAAAAGAAAAGGTGAAGCCCTGGATGTATATTGGGTCTTATGTTGACACTAGGAATTAACATAACATATAAAATGTTAAATTTTAACCCATGAGAATACTGACACCACTGAACACATAAGGAGTATGTCATGACTAAAGCCAGGTTTACTGGATGTGAGAGAGAGTTCCCCAAGACAGTGTGGCTGTCTATAATTACCCTGGTGGCTGGAATGCCAGCATTGAGTCCCAGAATCAATACATACAGAGTGACTCTGGCTCACTTGCAGTTTTAGAAGAGGTGATTTACTGAAGTGCAACACAGCTAAGCTGAGCAAAATCAAATTCACAGTTATTTTTGTCCCTAGCACCTTCTTTTTGTCCATGTAACCAGTTGGTATGAAGCTGCCTCCTAGAGAAATTAAAAAAGAAAGAAAGAAAAAAAAAGACAAGGTGCTTCTGTTCTGCATTCCTATGTGTTTAGTTTTATCCCTGGTTCCTATGCATGCTGATATATTTCAATTCATGAAAGAAAATTGCATGTTCATTAAAACTCATCTTTTGAAGGCCATGTGCCTACACTATCAGATCTGTTATCATGGAGGGATTGTCTCTTAATGTTCCTAATACATATTCCATTAAATCTATAATGGCATGCAGAGAGTAAAGAGAAAACACCTTACACAGATATATATTTGAAAAGTGATAATCACTACTAGCATTGCTGGTATTCCATAAGAAATTTTTCTAAGTGACTAATTCTCTCTGCATAGCAATTTAAATGAGACTCATTTCAAAATGACTAAGATTAACACAATTTAATGCAAATATTTTCTAAAACATTTATGTTTTGTTTTAATCCCACTACTGTAGTATATAGCCATCAAAGCTGGGGGCAGTAGCATACTTCCAGTCTTAGGAATACATCCATCCAAATTTTTACAAGCATTTAATAAAGAAATAACTATCCATAAGTATACTGAAAGCAAATGCACCTGAGAGATGCTTAAAGAAGCTAGCTGCATATGCTACTAAAAATGAGGAAATTAGACTTTAACCTCTAGTGTAATTTTCAATGTAGCTAATACATAAGAAACCAGCTGGGTCCAGAACCTTCTGAATTAAACTGTGCGTTAAAAAAAATTAATTATTCAGATACAGATATTTTTGTACTTTAACTTTACTCAGTAATATTTAATTTCCAACACAATACTGATTTCCAGCTGTTAACATCCTCTTATTGCAGAATGAAGACAAGAAACTTAATGCTAGTAGTTTGTGTTTATTACTGTTGCTCATAAATTATACACTGGTTACAGCTTACTCCTTGTTAGCATTTACTTCCCACTTGAAATTTATTTCAAATACGACAAACTGCCTAATTCCTTTGTCAAGTAGCATCAGTTGTTAGCTTGATAAACTGCTTAGCTTGCTCAAATATATTCTAGCATTTTTATAAGCAACTAAGAAAATCTGGAATTGAGCTGGGTGTGGTGGTGCACACCTTTAATCTGAGCACTCGGGAGGCAGAGGTAGGAGGATCACTGTGAATTCAAGGCCAGCCTGAAAATACACAGTGAATTCCAGGTCAGCCTGGGCTAGAGTGAGAGCCTACGTTGGAAAAAAAAAAAAATAGAAAATCTGGAATTGAAACACAAAAATATAATATTCAACTATTCATACACATTCTACAATTAGAACAAATATAAACAAGAAATTTTTGATGCAAGAAGGGAGTATCAGTCCAAAAATTGTCACAACTCTATTGTATTTAATACAGTTTGGATAAAAAATATTATCATTAGTTAATTGAAACAAGTTTAAAAGAACTGAATTGAGAAAGATACAAATTAAGTTATCACTTTAACTCAAAGATACGATATATTACTAGCCTACACATATTTCACATGGTACAATTTTGTTATATTTTATGCAAGATAGTCTAATGAAAGTTGTTAATAAAAAATCCATCTACCCATCTTTTTTTTTTAGGAGGTGGGTTCGAAGTAGTGTTTCATTCTAGTCCAGGCTGACCTGGAATTCACTATGTAGTGTCAGGGTGGCCATGAACCAGTGGTGATCCTCCTATCTCTGCCTCCTAAGGGCTGGGATTAAAGGTGTGCACACTATGCCTAGAAAAATACCATCTTTTGCTAGAATTTTTAAAGTAAATAATTTGACTGATGACAACAGGTGCCTAATTCTCTAACTGGAGCTTAAGAAAAATACTTGAATAAGAGTAAAAAGAGCTAGGCATAGTGGCACACACCTTTATTCCCAGCACTCAGGTGGTAGAGGTAAGTGGATTGCTGTGAGTTCAAGGCCACCCTGGTAATAAATTCGAGGTCATTGTGGGCTACAGTGATACCATACTTCAAAAAAAACAAACAAAGAGGGCTGGAGAGATGGCTTAGAGGTTTAGTGCTTGCCTGTGAAGCCTAAGGACCCCTGTTCGAGGCTCGATTCCCCAGAACCCACATTAGCCAGATGCACAAAGGGGCACATGCATCTGGAGTTCATTTGCAGTGGCTGGAGGCCGTGGCACACCCATTCTCTCTCTCTCTCTCTCTCTCTCTCTCTCCCTACCTCCCTCTTTCTCTCTGTCTGTCACTCAAATAAATAAATAAAAATGAATTAAAAGCAATTAAAAAACAAGAAACAAATGAAACAAAACAGAAAAATGAATAAAAATAGAATTTGAAGAAAATTTGAATTATCACTTATTCTTTGTAATGAATGTATTCCTCATGAAGTCTAGCTTTTGTTTCCTTCCACAAAGAAAAGGCAAATTAATATAGGAATTAAGAACACCTATACAGATATTCAACTATATTGTTTTCAATAGTCTAGCCTTCATGTATCATATGTTTCTTTCATGGATTCAATTTTTTTCTCCTTTTCTAAAGGGACCAACAACATTTTCAAAGCATTCTCATCCCTTCCTAATTCCCAATATGGTTTGCACGGCAAGTTTGCTATTTTACCAAACTCCAGTTTAGATTACTTCACTGATTAAATGTGCTTTAAACTGTAAATGTCGAAACAAATGAAATAAAGACAGATTTCCCTCTTAGGGAATCAATGTGGAAAGAGGCAGCGATTCCCATTCTCCTTCTTTTCTTATGAATCCAGCACCTGAGGCTATATGTAGCAGCGGTTCGGTGAGAAGTGTGTCTGTGCCAAATGGGAAAGATGAGCAGTCCCATGGCTTCCAGTAAGGCCAAATGGCTTTCTACCAAAGTGCAGATATGTGCTAATAGAAACATTGCTCATGGCTACTTCATGCTATTGACACAGCTGGAAAAGGAATTTTGAATATATAAAATTCATTCAATAATATTCCTTTATTTAAAGACAGGGCAGTGGAGGAGAATTCATAGCAAAGATATTAACTAACTTAGTTCAGAAAGACACATAAAAGCTCTGTTTTTTTTTTTTTTTTCTCTCTAAAAGAAAATTTGGGGCCTGGAGGGATAGCTTAGGAGTTAAGGCATTTGCCTAAAAAGCCAAAGAATTCAGGGCCCACTTTTTCCAGATGCACAAAGGGGCACACATGTCTGGAGTTCGTTTGCAGTGTTTGAAGGCCCTGGAGCATCCATTCTTTCTTTCTCTCTCCCTCTCTCTCTCTCTCTCTCTCTCTCTCTCTCTTTTTCTGTCAAATAAATAAGTAAAAATTTTAAAAAAAAAGAAATTTTGCCACTTAAAATTCTCAAATTAAGTAAAAGTTGTTATAGACTGAAACTTTTTTTCCAAGGGGTTTTTTTTATTTTAAGCCTTCTCTGCTTCAAGAAATATATGCTAAGAGTCTAGGTGTCGCCATACACATTGCCTTTGACTAATTAATATTGGGAGTCAAAGACTTTGATTTTGAATGATACTAAACTGTTAATGTGCAAATTCAGCTTACTGTTGTGCTAATAATTGATTCCAATGCAATCAAAATGCATGTAGGAATTTTGTTAAAAGTAATGAAGTATATAGTAATTTTACAAAAATATAAATTACTGGAAATGAATGACTTTATATCATTCATCATTTCATACACTTTATACTGTAACTAAATTTTCTCCTACACTTACATATTTCTTTTTTAATTTTTTAAATTTTTTTATTAATTACTTTTGTATTCAGCAAATATACAGTCAGTTTGGTACCATTATTAGGCTCATCCGTGACCTAACCCCTCCCCTTGGCCCCATCTTGTTGAGGTATATAGGTCATGTACTTTGGAGTTAGCCCACAGTTATGGGTAGGATAAGTGTCTCTGCATATTATGACCCAGCATGTGGCTCTGACATTCTTTCCATGCAAAGTTTGCCTGAGCCATGTAGGGTTCATTTTTGGTCTGCTTCAGTGATGAGGTGTTGGGGGCCTCTGGGTCTCTGGATCTCTGATTTGGCAGGAGTTGATTTTTCACTGTGTGGATCTTCTTCACCCTTGTGCTGGTACCCTGTTCACCAAGAAAAGAGCACCCTTGCTTGTTTTGCCCATTGTTCTTAGTTTCATCCAGGGTCTCTTTGAGGTATGATGGGGTGGCTCTCTCTTTAGGATCTACATCTATCTGAAAAAGAGAAGCAGATTCTTCAACAGAGAGTAAGATAGCACCAGGACAAATGAAATAATCCTTACTTTTTTATAGAGAATTTCATAGGTGTAGGCCCTCTTGTAGCCCACGATTGATGATAGCTTGTTAATGGAAAGTGGGCTTATGTTTGGATATGGTTCTGACTTGTTTCCCAATTCAGCTATGAGTCCCATAACACTGAGGGGATCAGTTAGCCAAATTAAGAGCAGTTGGTCCCCCACCATGGCTGTGTGCCACTACTGCACTTGTGTGGGCATCACCATGGGTTATTTGCTGCTAAGTAGGTTAGACCATGAGTTGCTTGGACAGATAAAATTGGTCATTTACCCCAGTCGCCAATGTAGCACCCTTAGGTACTAGATACACTGACTGTCTGGGGAGTGACTCTCCTCCACCTTCCAGCCATGCCATTCCATTTTATGTGTCAACCAGATAAGGTTTCCTCAGCAGTAGGGTCTTACCACTAACCTTTAGTGGGTCATCAAGTACTCTGACAGAAATCAGTCTTTCTTTTAGGAAAACTTGTAGGTGTCTCTGAGCAAAAGCTCATTGTGGATGAAGCCACATGCTGGTACTGGGAGTTAAAGGTCAGTGCCCACTAAGAAAAGGAAGAAAAAGATAATGAATATAAAAGAGTTAGAGAGAAGAGCGCGAGAGAGGGGGTGGGGAGAAGCTGTAGAAGATTACGGTCAGTCTTAATCATACACTCTCCCGTGTCTTGTGGCTCAGGTGTTTACTCTAAGAGCCTGGTGAATGTTCAGCCATTTTGTCTGCCTTTTACGTTGTAGAATTTTATGGTACCAATTCTGTTTGGGTCTATATTTGTGTTACCCACTCCTTCGATGTTCCTCCCTCCCTCCCCATCCATAATAGTATCTAGTTCAAGAGATGGCTGCTGGATATGTAAGGTATCTTGGGTAGATTCAGGTTAGGTGCTGTAGATTAGTGAGACTATGTGGTGATTTTTTTCTGTGATTGGTAACTTCACTGAGAATGATCTGTTCCAGGTTCAACATTTTTTCCTCAAATTTCATTGTGTCATTTTTTCTTACCTGTTGTATAGAATCCCATTGTGTAGATATACCCCATCTTAGTTATCCATTCTTCTAGTGATGGACACCTGGATTGATTCCAGCTCTTAGCTATTATGAATTGAGCTGCTATAATCATGGTTGAGCAAATCTCTCTGGCCTGTGGATTGAAGGCTTTAGCGTAGATGCTCAGTAAGGCAAAAACTGGGTCTGCTGGTATCTCTATAGTCAGCGTTTTCAGGAGTCTCCATATTGTTTCCAAAGTGGTTGTACTATCTCACATTCTAACCAACAGTGGAGGAATGTTCCTACTTCTCCAAATCCTCACCAGCATTTATTTTCATTTGATTTTTTGAAGTTTGTTATACTTATTGGGGTAAGGTGGAATCTCATAATTGTTTTAATTTGCATTTCTCTGATGATTAGGGATGATGAACATTTTCTCAAGTGTGTGTTTGCCATTTGTATTTCTTCCTCTATGAACTGCCTGTTCAGCTCTTTGCCCCATTTTGTGAGTGAGGTGTTTGACTTTGTACAGTTTAGATTTTTGAGTTCTTTATAGATTCTAGAGATTAGGCTTCTGTCAGTTGGATACCAGCAAATATTTTCTCCCATTCTGTGGGTTATCTTTTGGCTTTGCTTATTGTATGCTGTCTGTAAAGAAATTCTTCAGTTTCATGTGATCCCATTGGTTGAGTGACAGTTTAAGATCATGAGCTACTGGGGTTTTGTTCAGGAAGTCTTTTTCAATTCCTATATCATGGAAAATACTTTCTATATTTTCTTCCAGTAGTAGTCAAGTTTCTGGTCTTATATTAAGATCTTTGATCCATTTGGACTTAAGTGTAGTGGATGGCAAAATGTGTGGTTCAATTTCATTTTCCTGCATATGGTTGTTCATTTTCCAAGCACCATTTGTTGGAGATGCTGTCTTTTTTCCAGCCTGTATTGTTAGGGACTTTGTCAAATATCAAGTAGCTATAGTTGCTTGACCCAAGGTCTGGGTTCTCAAGTCTATTCTATTGGTCTATACTCCTGTTTTCATGCCAGTACAATTTTTTATTATTATTATTACTATGGCTTTGTAATATAGCTTTAGATCAGGTATGGTGATGCCTCCAGAGGTATTACTTTTGCTGAGGTTATGTTTGGATATTAGAGGCCTTCTGCCTTTCCATATGAAATTTGAGAGCATTTTTTTCTATCTCTGTGAAGAATACTGTAGGGATTTTAATGGGAATTGCATTATCTACATTGCTTTTGGTAGGATTGCCATCTTTACAATGTTAATTCTGCCTATCCAGGAGCATGGGATGTCTTTCCTTTATCTCTAGTCCTCCTCAATTTCTTTTTTGAGTTTTTTAAATGTTTTTGAGTGTAGATCTTTTACTTCCTTGGTTAATGTTATTCCAAGGTATTTTATTTTTTTGTTGTTGTTGATATTGAAAAGAGGACCATGTCCCTTATTTCTTTCTCTGTATCTTTGACATTTGCATATAGAAAGGCTACTGATTTTTTTGCATTGATTTTGTATCCTTGTTTTAGTGTTTTCATGGACTTTGAAGTTTTTGTTCCTACTCTGAACTTGGTTATTGTGATCTGCTTCTTGTAGGCATTTGAGTTTGATTATTTGTTTCTTCTCTGTGGAGAATTTCCTGAAATACTCTCTGTAGGTTTGTTTTTGTGTTCATATAGTTGTAAAGCTGAGTTTTGTCATGGAAAGTTTTTCTTTCACCATCTATTATGAGGGATACTTTTGCTGGGTACAGTAGTTTGGGCTGGAAGCCATAGGTTCTTAGACTTTATAGCATTTCATTCTAGACCCTTCTAGCTTTTGGGTTTTCCACTGGGAAGTCTGGAGTAATTCTGATGGGGTTACCTTTAAAAGTGCTGTCCTGTTTTTCCATAGCTGCTTTTAGGATTTTCTCTTTGTTGTCAATGTTTAGAATCTTCATGACAATATGTCTTGGAGAGTTTCTCCTTTGATAAAGTTTGTTTGGGTTCTGTTGGCTTCTTGTATCTTGATGGGCCTTTCTTTTAAGAGACTGGAGACATTTTCTTCAATTATTTTGTTAAATCGATTATCCGTGCCTTTGGTCTGAATTTCTTCTCCTTCTGGTATTCCAATGATCCTGATACTAGGACATTTAAGTATATCCCACAATTCCCTCATGTTCCGTTCACAGAAAATTTTGAACTTACTGAAATTTTTGAACTCTCAAACTGTTTCTTCCATCATGTCTTCCAGATCAGAGTTTCTATCCTCCACATGGCTGACTCTGTTCTTGAGATCTTCTAGTGAGTTTTGGACTTGTTCAATTAGGTTTGCATTTTCTGCTACTTTTCTATGTATAACTGCCATCTCTCTCTCTCAAGCTCCCTTTTCACATCATTTTCTGATTTTCTTGATGCTTCTTGGAATTTATTCTTGCATTTCTTTATGTCTTCATTTAGCATGGCCAGCTGATTTTTGATGTCTTCTTTTTTTTCACTCTCCCTAAAATCTCTTAACAGTCTTTGAACTCCTTCCATTTTCTTATCTATTACATCTAGTCTAGTGATGGCAGCATTCACATAATTATTCGTCCTTTGTTGCTTTTCTGCAAATTCTACTAGTGACTTGGTCAGGGTTGCACTGCTCATAGCTTCATTTTGGTATTCTGATCCTAATGACTCTTCTGTTTTGATTAGAGATGTTCATTGCAGGACTGGGTGATCTAACTGGATTTTCTTGCACTTGATTTTTCATGTTATTTGTTTTGTGCCATGGTCTGCCCATCACAGTGTATGGACACTTAGGTGTGAGGATCAGCCTGGGCTCAAGCACAATGGGAATTTGAGGCAGCCTGAGGTAGTTGCCATGCAGCCTGGGCTTTGGCTCTCATTTGCCAAAGCCACCTGAGCTCCTGCCTGGCCAGGGTGTCAATGTTGCCAAATGTGCCAAAGCTGCCTGTGCTTGAGCTAGGAGGGACGCTGAGACGCAAAGCACTGAAGTAGTCCAAACTCTGGTGTGGTGGAACACTGGGACACTGAAGCAGTCTGTGCTCCCCTGCAACAGGTCAATGGCAGACAGGTAGCAGATGGCACCTAAGCTGATGCAAGTGATACACACATTCTGAGCTTTCATGGAAGTTGCTATGGGCCTGAGCTCACATGAATGTGAGGTAGCCAGAGAAGTAAGTGAGCAAGTGGGTGGAGCAACCTAAGCTTCCACAAGCAGGGATCAATTGGTACCACCAGGTTGGTTTGGCAGGCAAATTGATCAAAGGAACCTATACTCCAATTGGCCAGCAGGTGTAGCCGGGCCAAGGTCACTTGTGGACAGGGGTAGCAGAGCAATCACCCCTCTGCAGTGAGGCAAGTGGAACTATGTTGGTCTGGGACTCTTTTCCTACTGTAAGTGCGAGAATTTCCTGAAGGTGGGACTGTGGGTCCTGTGGCTGCTTGGGGGGAGGGATGGGCTATCCACCTGCTTCTTAGGGAATCAGTAATTCCTTGTTTTTCCTCCTCTGTGCCTTCCCACTGGGAATCTATTGGGAGATTTCTCTCCCCTGAAAGACCCACTGAACCCTTAATGTCTTGTCTTTCTTTCCTGGTGATCTGCGTCACAGCTAGGTGATCCATCTTGGCTGGAAGTCCTGAACATGGTTCTTTTTAGTATTTTCTTCTTTTATGCATATTTTCTTTCTCTCATGTATTAGTATTTATTCCATTTTCATAGCAGGGTGAATTTCTCTCTCTCTCTCTCTCTCTCTCTCTCTCTCTCTCTCTCTTTCTCTCTCTCTCTCTCTCTCTCTCTCTCTCTCTATATATATATATATATATATATACATATATATATATATATACACACACACACATATATATACATATATATGTGTTATATATATATACACACATATGTGTTATATGTATAAATAAATAAATGAATGTATAAATATATATATGTACCATATATACCCAACACAGAAGGTACTCTCTATTTTAGTACACTTCAATGTCTGGTATTAGGTGACAATTTCCATTCCCTCCAGTTTCCTATTTCCAACATCTAAGACAGCCATTCTGGCACAGATAACAAATTAGCTTTGCTGAATGGATTTCTTGTCATGCATGTGAACAAAGCTTCATTTACCTTCAATTTAGATTTTTGTTCTCCTCTGGTGACTCATTTTGCTGCATCTGTGTTTATTCTAAAACCTGTGGATAAGGCATGTTGCTCTGGCAGGAAGCTGGCTGAGCATTTGCTATTGGCTGCCATGTGCTCGCAGCTCCTGAGTGCAGTCTGGGGGAGCTCGAGCCACCACATCAGATATTACTGCTCACATAGTCCCTGCATGAAAATCAGATTCTATCCTGCTTCTCTCATGGATTTGTTCTTGCTATTGCTGCTTCTTGTGGCTGATGATTCACTTAGTATGCCACAGATGTTTTTGGTTTGTCCCATTGGTAAATAAACACAAGTATTATGGGTTTTGGGTACATATGTCAGATATTCAGTTATGGCTGATGCATTGCTCCTGGCCACATGCTAAATAAATATGGCCCTGATGCTTCACATTTTGTCCTTTCTACTGCTTTCCAAAATTTAGTCCTACAGAAATGAGTCTTCTTAACATGATAATGTTGACCCATTCCAGCTACAATCTTTTTAATCAACAGTTCACAGGCTATTGTTTAAATGTGTTTATTCTCTTGGATTACTATGCAAATACATTTAAGACCCTTTTTTTTTCTGAAAAGATGCATAATTTAGCTCTATTAAAACAAACAAACAAACAACACCACCACCAAAAAAAAAAAAACCCTGATGTCATTTTAGAACTTTTGAGACAGACAGGAGTCTTTTCTTGAGAGAATATTGGTTAGGTGTAGGAATTGTAGCAGGAAAATGATACAGTTTGCAGAGATAAGACTTTGTACAGGGAAGTGCCCAATTTTTGAAGCTTGCTTAATTTTTTTTTTGTTGTTGTTTTTGATAGTGGAGAGAACAAAGAGATTTTAAAATATTCAGAAATACATATAAATTTAGTTGTTTCTGATTTGTTTAGAGAGAGAATTTTATTATGTAGTTCAGGCTGGCCCTAATCTCATTATGGACTCAATCTGTCTTTAAACTCATGAGTGTCCTCTTGCCACAGCCTCCCAAGACTTGAGATTAAAGGTGTGTGCCACCACACCCAGCTAAGTTTTTCTTTTCTTTTTGTTTTTTTAAGCATAAATGTTTACTAAACAAGACCTTTTACATACATTGAAGGAGAAATGCTATCTAGTTTTGTAACTTGTTGAGTAATTCCTTTTTTTCTTAAGTTTGGTGATTCAGAAAGTAAACAATAAAATCATTCCTGGCTTTTCAATACCTAAAAGCAACTAGAGGCAAGCAGAAGTAATCCACTTTTATGGAACTGGGGAATTGATTTTGTCCCATTGTGACTCCTGCTCTGGATTCTAGGCTTCTGCAGTTATCATGTAGGGAGTAATCATTTTGAAATTTTCCACTGGATCAGATCTCTTTTACATCTGCTTCAGGTTATGTTCAGTCTTAAACCACAGAGCAGAGCACACCACCGGTGCGCCAGTGCTGAAGAAATGGCTTAGAAGTTATGGCACTTGCCTGAGAAGCCTAAGGATCCAGGTTTAATTCCCCAGTTCCCACATAAGCCAGGTGCACAAGGTGATGCAAGCATCTGGAGTTCATTTGCAGTGGCTAGAGGCCCTGTGATCATTCTATCTGTACCCTTTCCCCTTTCAAATAAATAAATACAATATTTTTAAAGTCAAGTAATCTTTTGTTAGGGCTTCTCTAGTAATTTGCATCAAAGCAGATAACTTAAAACTACAAAAATTCATTCTCTTATTGTTTTTCAGGCAAAAATTTGAAAGTAAGGCTCTGGTAAGACCATGTGCCTTCAGAATATTTATGAAAGGCTACTTCCTCATCTTTTTCACCTTGTTGGACCTGAGAAATTCCTTATTTTGTGACTTCATTGTTTCTGCACTCACTGCTACATACTCATGGCCATTTTTGTTTTGTTGTCTGTCTCCAGATCCTTAAAGAACACACTCTGCACATCTGTGTCCAGATCTCCCACAAGTCATAAGTGACTAAATGTATTGGACAAATCACCATATTCTGAAATAACATCATCTTGATTAATTATATCTGTAACAAGCTTGTTTCCAAATAGTTAACATTCTGGGAAGATGGGGATTCACATTTCCATATATTACATACAAAGTGGGGTGCATATTCAAGAGGGAACTCTTACTAGTCTCTCATGTTGAAGTGGTCTGTTGTCTACCTCACTTGGGCCTTCTGTGATTAGGCAGGCAGGAAAATCCCATGATTGGCCTTTCCCCACATGTCCTACACTTAGATAGGGGACCAACATATTGAGAGGGTAAACAAAGTGCCAGAGCCAGGGGTCATAGTTCTGCCCCACTCTGCCTTAGCCCTGCAGGTTCTCTGAACCCCACCCTGCTGCCCCCTGCAGGTCCCCAATCTCAGACCACAACCATGTGCTCCTGTGAGTACCCTGGCCCCCAGGTGTGGAACCTGGGTGGGTCTTGTATGTGGAGCCAAGAAACCCTCACACACTATCCTTCCACCCACCTAGTAACTACTTGAAGCATCTCTTCTTCCCCAGACAGGGAGCACAGGAATATCTGGAAAAAAGTGGCCAAGGGGAACCAGTGAGTCCTCTACAACCTGCTCAGCTGGACAACAGGGGATCACAGCATAGGCTACTGCTGCTGAGTCCCATAGGCATGGCTTTGATGGTGGATTAAAAGATTCCAGACCAACAACTGTAGCTTGTGTCAGCCACTAGCCCAGAGCTGCTGTTGCGCTTGCATCCTCCACAACCTGCTTATCCATGTATACAATGCCATCCCACTTCAATCAGGTTTAAACACAAAACAGAATACTCACTAAAGATCCCAAAAGGGAAAATACTTTCTTTATTCTTAATAAGATAATAACTTTACCTGGATATGGGTAGACCCCAGTGCAAAAAAATGAATGAAAAAGAACAAACTGAAAGATTGCCACCAAAGTTGACTAGTTCCACAATGGAAATCTGCAGTGAAAACATAGAGGAGAAAACAGAAATAGAATTCTGAAATGAAAGCACAACAAGCTATGTGACCATGACCCTGACCAAGTGACTTACTTGGCTGCAAATTTTCAAATAATCAAAGAGCCAACAATTCCATAAATAAAATTCAATGGAATCATCTCTTACAGAAACAGCTTTTGTCACTAGGCTTAACTTTATTGAGGAAAACCAGAGATACCTCAAATGAGAGATAAATGAAATGAAGATAAGTCAACAAATAGAGAATCTCAATAACCAACTGATTATCCTTAATTAAGACACAATTAAAGGTAAGAGTGGGTTCCATGAAGCATCAAGAAACTCAAAGCATGTCCTGATATTTGAGGTCAACAAAGGGATAGAAATGATACAGATAAATGTATCAAAACACAAAAATAACATGGAATTTTAAAAGCCTCTCTAAAAATCATCACTAACAGAGTTAAACATGTGGAAGACAGATCTTAAAGTCAAGACAGAATAAACTGTTCAGGACTCCCAAAATTTTGGTAAGTTCAATAAATCATACAAATAGAATATGAGGGAATTGTGAGATACCCTAAAACAACCAAATAGCTGGGTCATGGGTATGTCAGGGGAAGACAATCAGGCCCGTGGCATGAAGAACATAGTCATCCAAATTAATTGAAAAAAAAAATTCCACTCTTTCAAAAGTAAGACACATCCTATGGCAGTCAACTTCATGTTGCTGGGATGAACCTCCAAACCAGACATAGTTTATGGGAAGAATGGGGCTTCTTTGAATATTACAGATACAGAAGTTCAAAAATGGTAAGAAAGAGAAAAAAAAAATGAAACAAGAAAAAAAAAAAAACAGCAGCCAAGCAGCAGGGAACACAGGTAGAAGTCAGACTGCTCTCCACATGCCTTAGGCTGGAATTCAGATCTGCTCTCGGTAACACCCTAGAGCTGACCCAAGAATCTTCCCATAGTGACATTGCTTAACTAGGTAGCTTAAATCTAAATTACAATCTTTAATGAGCTCTTGAATCTACTTGGGACATCCACTCAAACTACCACACATACAGATACAAGCAGCTCACAAAATACCAAACAGACAGGACAAAGAAAAAAACTCTCTAAGGCATATTTTAGATAAAACTATTAACATGGAGAACAAAGAGACAATGATAAAAGTAGCAAGAGAGAAACAACTGATTATATGCAAAGGTAATCCCACCCGGGTTATCTCAGATATTTCAAGGAAACCCTGAATACCAGAAAGGCTTGAATGGAGCACTTCAAATTATATAGATAGATAGATAGATGATAGATAGATAGATAGATAGATAGTAGATAGATAGATATAGATATAGATATATAGATATAGATCTTCCAATCCAAACTACTGTACCCAGAAAAAGTACCCTCAAAATAGATAGTAAAAGGAAAACTTTCCATGATACAAGCAAGCTCTGTGATTACATGAACACAAAGCCAAACTTACAGAGCATACTGCAGGGAATATTCGACACAGAAGAGTTGAACAGCCAACTTCAAGAGCTTACAGGAGGAAGAATACAATAATCTAAACTAGAGGAGGCACAAATATACACAAATTCCAAGAAAACACCAAACCCCATAAAGCCTCCAACATAGAAGGGATTTATAGAACCTCACAGTCATAATCTTAAATATTAATGGTCTTAACCTACCCATCAAAAGACACAAGTTAACAGGGTGGATCAGACAAAGAGACCCTTCTACCTGTTGTCTTGAAGAACCCCAACTCACCACTAAGGATAAATACCTCATTATAGTGAAAGGGTGGAAAAATTATATTCTAAGCAAATAAAAATAATAAAAAAGCAGGCTCTATTAATGTCTGAAAAAATAGATTTCAAACAAAAAGTAAAAGAAAAAAACAAGTTCACGTTTTACTCATTAACGAAACTATCCCACAAGAGGATATCACAATCATAAATCTATGTGCACCAAACATAGTTGCACCACATTTCATAAAACAAAACTTTACAACAAACCAGAAATAAACCCAATACCTCCATAGTAAGAAACGTCGATAGTGCACTATCATCAAGAGACAGATCAGTCTAGCAGATAATCAACAGGGAAACAATAGATCTTAACAGCACCTTAGATCAAGTAGACCTAACAGACATCTAAATAACATTTCATCCCAATTCTACACATTCTTCTCAGAAGGCCACAGACCCTTCTCCAAAATAGACCACATATTAGGGCATGAAACATGCCTCTGTGAATTCAGGAAAATAGACATAACTATGATTGTCATATCAGACCACATTGCATTAAAGGTAGAAATTAACAACCAGAAAAATAATATAAATTACACCAGCTCCAGGAGATGGATCCACATTCTATTAAATAATTAATGGCCATGGAAAAAAAAGCAAAAGGGAAATGGACAAATTTCTAGAACTGAATGATAATGAAAATACAACATAACAAAACTTAAGCAACACAATAAAGGCAGTCATAAAGGTAAAATTCATAGCACAGAATGCATTCATATCAATGACAGAGAGATCTCCAGTTAATAACCTAACAACACAACTAAAGGTCCTTGAAAAACAAGAACAACTCAACCCTAAGCATTTCAGATGGAAAGAAAATATTAAGAACAGAGAAAAAAATAAATGAAGTGGAAACTGAGTAAGCAATTATGACAATTGACAAAATGAAAAGCTGGAAAAATAAACAAGACTGATAAAACCCTAGCCAATTTGATCAAAATGAAAGAGAAAGAGAGAACAAGCCAGATTTGGTGGTGCACACTTTTAATCCCAGCCCTCTGAAGCAGAGGTTGGATGATCATAATGATTTTGAGCCACCCTGAGACTACATAATGAATTCCAGGGCAGCCTGAGCTAGAGTGAAACCTTACCTCAAAAAATAAAGAAAGAAAGAAAGAAAGAAAGAAAGAAAGAAAGAAAGAAAGAAAGAAAGAAGGAAGGAAGGAAGGAAGGAAGGAAGGAAGGAAGGAAGGAAGGAAGGAAGGAAGGAAGGAAGGAAAGGAAGGAAGGAAGGAAGGAAGGAAGGAAGGAAGGAAGGAAGGAAGGAAGGAAGGAAGAAAGAAAGGAAGAAAGAAAGAAAGAAAGGAGGGGGGAGCGAGAAAGGGAAGTCTCAAATTAACCAAATTAGAAATGAAAAGATTGAAGTCAAAACAGACAACAATAAAATTTTTTAAAAAAATCATCAGGTGAAAATGTCCAATTATATTGTGAGCAAGCAGGGGCACTACTCTATGAAAGCAGCCAGGCTGACAACACACCTGTGCAATGCTGGCACCTAGCCTAGGTGGATAACCAATAACTTTTTGATTGGGTCAGAGGATCGCTTAGTTGAAAGAAACCCCTAGCTCAAACTGGGCATGAGTAAATATCCTATGGAGACTATGATTAACGTATCCAACAAGAAACTCCCACTAGTTTTAGACTGAAAGAAAGGCCACACCCATCAAAATATATCTATATTAACAATGTTTATCCCCTTTAACCTATACTGATTTCACTCTCCATTGGAGAATCTGTTTTTCTTTTTCAGAAGTCTGAGAGAACTGAGGGTAACCAATATCTATCAATAAGACAAGTAAAGATAGCTGACTCCCTGCAGATGAACCGCCCCTTTAATATCAGGGATATTAATTAATTAATCAGGTGAAACCACAGATGTATTGACAAGACAAGCAAGAATGTTGCTTCCATGATGAGCCTGACAATCTGCACCAGGGTGTTGGAAACAGACACTGAAGATAATCACAATGTACCAAAGCAGAAATCCAGAAGTTGCTGAGAGTTCAACACTAAAGCAGAATTAAATCACACCTACCACAGCTCAGGGAATCTTGTGAAAGATGGGATGGAAAGACTGTAAGAACCACAGGGTGTAAGGGAATATCCAGAGGCATTGCCCCTGCCCCCAATGGCTGATTCCTGCTCCCACAATTCATAACTGACAACCCCATGGTAAATATGAGAAATTCCACTGAGGAGGGTCCTCAGTCAAATGGGACCAGGGAAGAGGGAAATGATGGTATCAACACATATGTCTCTACAAAAATTATACTTAATAAAAAAGTATAAAAAAGATACCCACCTTCACTAAGTCAATTAATCAAAGATGAGTCCACGTTGGAGAAAGGAAAAGAAATTATACATAGCTAAGCTATCCTGGTCAAGGTACAGTGTCACCCATCTCTAAACAGTCATCATTAACTTGGTCCAGTTTCTCCTGCAAGGTGATCTAACAAGTTATCCAAACTGTATGAAAACTCTTATCCAAAGTAAGCTCCTACTCTGGCTAGTTCCAGGGCTCCTGGGTTCCTGGGCTCCAGACTTTCATTTTCCCAGTGATAGATAGGATTAAGAACAAAGTAGGGTTTTCTAGGAAGCAGTCAGCTATGCACTGGCCCACAGAAACACAGATAGAGTATGCCCTGATAGGACTAGAAGTCCAGTGAGATTGAATGTTGTTCAAGATGGCAGTGAGCAGCAGTAGCTTTCTGGTTCTTTTGCAGCAGCAGCAGCAGCAGCAGCAATAGAGTTTTGCTTCTTTCTCAACTTCTAGAAGACATAACCTCCATGGGTAGGCCTTCACTGGATCAATATTTCTCACCCATTGGTAAATTATGGTCTTTACTATTACCTGATAATGGCAATGACTCTCATCCTAATTGGAGCCTTTGGGTTTTCTGCATTATTACAAAGATCTACTCCATCCCAGAACTCCAATGCCAAAACACCAGCAAGAGACTCCTGGGGAAATGTCAAGTTGTTTGGGATCATTATATCAAAAACCTGACACTAAAAGAAGAGACATAAACATGTTCTTAAAATACCTTCACCTTGTTAGAAATGTTATGATATCATTGGGGAATAATGCAAAGTAACAGTAAAGACAACACTAAGAAGTTATGTTATTGCTAAGGTAACATGCTGGGTAAGTACACAGGAGACAGGATCATATTCCATATTTTCTTTTAAGCCTTATTTTAGGCTTTTTTAGGCAATTATAGGAAATTAGATAGTTCACAAATAATTTAATGTTTCACCTTAAGGCCTTGGGAAAAGAAGAGCAAGGCAAACCAAATATTAGTAGAGGAGAAGAAAATTAGTGAAATAGAAAACAAGGAAAAGAAAATCCAAAGAATCAATAAAACAAAGAGTTTGTTCTTTCAAAGGATAAACAGAATTGATAAACCCTTAGCAAATCTTACCAGAAGAAAGAGAGAAGAGACAAAAATTAATAAAATTAGAGATGAAAAGGGCACCATTACAACAGATACCAAGAAATTCAGAAAATTATAAAGACATAAAGAATATATTGCCTCTAAGTTTGACAATCTGAAAGAAATGGATGATTTCCTTGATTCATATGACCTACCAAAATTAAATCAAGATGAGATAAAACATTTAAGTAGACCTATAACAAGTATCCAAGCAGTTATAAAATTCTCCCAACAAAAAATGCCCAGGCCCAGTTGGATTCACTGGTGAATTTTACCAGACCTTCATGGAAGAACTAATACCAATGCTTCTCAAACTTTTCCATAAGATAATAAAGGAAGGAATTCTACTGAACTCCTTCTACAAACCCAGTACCACCCTCATATCAAAACCAGGCAAAGACAGAACAAAAAAAGGAAATCACAGATCATTCTCCCTCATGAACTTAGATGCAAAAAAATCTAAACAAAATATTGACAAACTGAATACAAAATATATCAAAAACATTATTCACCCTGACCAAGTTGGCTTTATCCAAGGGATGCAGAGATGGTTCAACATGCAAATCTGTAAATGTAATACATCATATAAATGGTCTGAAGGACAAAAATCACATGATCATCTCAATAGATGCCGAAAAGGCATTTGACAAAATTCAATGTCCTTTCATGGTAAAAGTATTACAGAAACTGGGAATAGAAGGAACATAACTCAACATAATAAAAACTATTTATGACAAATCTACAACCAACATAATATTAAATGGTGAAAAACTCGAAGCTTTTCCACTAAATTCAGGAATAAAAAAAGGGTGCCCACACTCCCCACTTTTATTTAATATAGTACTGGAAATCTTAGCTACAGAAATAAGGCAAGAGACACTAATAAAAGGGATACAAATTGGAAAGAAATAGATCAAATTATCACTACTTGCAGGTGATATGATTCTATACATGAAAGACCCTATAAATTCTACCAGCGAACTGTTAGACCTGATAAACGCTTTTAGCAACATAGCATGATACAAAATAAATACACAGAAATCAATTGCTTTCCTATATACTAACAATAAAATGTGTGGAGAATGAAATCAGAGAATCACTCCTATTCACAATTGCCTTAAAAAGTATGCACCTTGGAATAAACTTAACTAAGAAAGGATCTCTACAATGATAACTTAAAAACACTCTAATGAGAAATTGCAGAAGACACAAAGAAATGGAAAGACATTCCATGTTTTTAGATTGGAAGAATCAATACTGTGAAAATGTCAATATTACCCTCAGCAATCTACACATTTAATGCAATATCCATTAAAATTCCAATGGCATTCTTCATAGGAATAGAAAAAAACTCCTAAAATTTATTTGGAAGCACAAAAAGCCTCAATTAGCCAAAATGATTTTGAGCAACAAAAATAATGCTGGTGGTATCACCATACTCAATTTTAAGCTATATTATAAAGACATAGTAACAAAAACAACATGATATTGGCACAAAGATAGACATGAAGATCAATAGAACAGAATGGAGGACCAAGTTGTTAATCCAGACAGCTACAGCCATCTGATTTTTGACAAAAATGCCAAAAATATTCATTAGGGAAAAGACAGCCTCCACAATAAGTGGTGCTGGAAAAACTAGACATATATATGTAAAAGATGAAAATAGATCCTTGTCTTTCTCCATGCAAAAGAATAAAATACCAGTGGATCAGGGACCTAATATCAGACCTGAAACTCTGAAATGGCTAGAGAAAAAGGTAGGGGAAATCCTTTAACATATTTGCATAGGTAATGACTTTCCAAATATAAACCCAATTGCTCAGAAAATAAAACTACTAATCAACTACTGGAATCTCACGAAATTACAAAGCTTTTGTACAGCAAAGGAAACTGTGAATAAAGCAAAGAGACAGACTACATAATGGGAGAAAATCTTTGCCAGCTACACATCTGACAGGGGATTAATATCCAGAATATACAAAGAACTCATAAAAACAGAACAATAAGATATCAAACAGCCCAATAAGAAATGGGCTATGAAACTAAATAGATAGTTCTCATCAGAACAAATACAGATGGCATATAAACATCTTAAAAAGGTTCTACATTCTTAGCCATCAGAGAAATGCAAATTAAAGCTACGTTGAGATTCCATTTCTCTCCCCTCAGAATGGCTACCATCAAGAAAACAAATGACAATAAATGTTGGTGAGGATGTGGTAAAAGAGGAACCCTTCTGCACTGTTGGTGGGAATTTTATGTGGTACAGCCATTGCAGAAATCAGTGTGGAGGTTCTTGAGACAGCTAAAATTAGATTTGCCATATGACCCAACTATAGTACTCCTAGGCATATATCCTAATGACTCTTCTCCTACCTTAGAGACACTTGCACAACCATGTTTACTGCTGCTCTATTCACAATGGCTAGGAAAGGGAACAAGCCTAGATGTCCATCCACAGATAAATGGATAATAAAGATGTGGTACATCTACACAATGGAGTTCTATTCAGTGGTAAAACAAAATGAAATTTGCAGGGAAATGGGTGGATCTGGAAAGGATTATAGTAAGTGAGGTAACCCAGGTCCAGAAAGCCAAAAGTCACATGTTCTCTCTTATATGTGGATCCTAGCTACAAATGTACAGATTTGTGTGAGGTCTGGAACCAAAAATCAGTAGCAGAGGACCATAAGCTAGAAAAAGACTATAATGGAGGGAATAGAGGGAAGGTCTTAAGGGGATGGTATTGTATATATGTAAGTAGAAGAACGGATCACAGGGGAGGGGGATAAATGCGGTCGGGGAAGAGATTGTATAAAAGAAAGGTGGTGGGAGGGGGAGGGTCAATCAAAATTCAAGATATTCTGAATTAGACATAGGGAAATCTACTTTCTCAAATACTGGAAAATCCAGAAACCATAGGTTGTTACTAAAAAATTTTCAGTGCCAGGGATGGGATACCATCCAATGAATTTTTGGCCAGGGAGGACCCTTTTGCCTCAAAAACATTATAGGCTATTGCCAAGGCCCTTGGTTTCCCATGAGAAACAGATGGTAAGACCCTATTGTTGAAGACTTCACATGCCTGAGTGGCAAAGTCATTGAGAAATCAAGCTGGTACTGAGCAGAAAATCTTCTTCTTGTAGCCCAGCAAATAGAAATCTGAGAAAAGCTGCCCTGTATGCAGTCCTATGGGAGACAAAAGTCATCAGTGGTGAAAACAGTGGCCATTAGAAAGCTCAAGTTTGGCCAGATGGCCAAATGGCTGAATGAATGCAAAAGTGGCATATCTTCTCTGGGGGAAACCAACTGCTCTCTAATTTGACTGAAGGCCCACTCTATGTGAGGCAATATGTGTCGGGCACTGAAAATATAATCACAAGCCTATGGCAGGGGAGGTCATGAGCCTTAGGAGTATAAAGCCTGCTCTTGTCTGGATAAATGCATATGTCACTCTCACAAATTGTCCTGAAAACACTGCTCTTAATTTTCATACTCATATATTAACATTAATCTCACTTCTGGTTAGAGAAGCTTCTCTTTACAGAGGGAGATGACCACTTGAATGACCCAAAAGGCAACATAGTGCTGAGAAGAAAGGACAGAGGAGTGTCCAGCACTGAAACCTCTCACACCCTCCAAGGCTCAGAGTCCATTTCAGAAGAGGTGGTAGAAAGAATGTAAGAGCCAAAGGAAGGGTACCACTCCTTACATACAACTATTTGAACAAAAATTGGCCTCGAAATCCAAGACCTTGCACTGCCTAACAATACCCACACAAGACCTTCATGATAGGAGAAAAATATGATGACATCAAATTAAAAGAGAGACTAATGGAGAGAGGGAAGGGATATGACAGTGAACAGAATTATGAAGGGTAAAGGGGGAAGGGGATGGAAATATCGTGGTTTGTTGTCTATAAGTATAGAAGTTATGCATACACACACATACACACATACACACGCATACACACACACACACACACACACACACACTCATATATATACATACATACATACATAGAGACATACATAAAACTTATATATATATACATATATATATATATAACTTCTATACATATATATGTGTATGTATGTATGTATGTATGTATATGTGTGTATATATATATATATATATATATATATATATATATATATATATATGACAATATGGCTCATGCCTGGGATTTTACAAATGAAGTTCAGCTAAAATTATAATTGCAATTTATTTAGCTATTTTCATATGCATTAAATGGAGTGGAAGAAAAATGGATTCAAACCTCAGTTCTGTCATTTATCAGCTGTACACCCTTGGGAAATGCATTCACCTTTTACATGCTTCATTTTCTTAATTATTTTACAAGTATAGATAAAAACAGTTTTAGTCATCAATCTGAACATGTTTTTGGAATTAAAAATAATACAATGATAGCTGTCAAATAAGATATTTTTGTATTCCATAATGATGTTACTAAGCAAAAGAAACAAACAAACAAATCAAACCTCAACTCTATCCCCATTAGTGACTTCTCTCTGTGACAAAATATCTGACATGAACCACTTAAGGGGTAGTTTCTTTGTTCTGTGGTGAGAGATTTCAGACCATCATGGCAAGAACATGTGACAGCCAGAGCAGCTCTGTCCATGTGGGCAGAAGCATTGGGCAGCTGGTCACACTACCGTGGAAGAGAGAACACGGAAGGAAGAAGGGTATGGCCCATGGAATTCAAAGACCCGCACCTTTCCCAACCAGGCTCCATCGCCTAAGTAGTCCACAGCCTTCCAAAAGAGCTCCACCAACTGGACCTGGCACGCAAGCACATAGCTGCTTGGGGATAGTTTATTCATTATTTCTTCATTGTCTTGACTTCATATTTTTGCCTGGAATTAATTATCCCCATACATTCCTGTATATATTTGGTTCTTATATACCATTCCATTGATGTATACTTTTGCCAGTGCCATATCATGTTTATTAGTGTAATTCTGTGTTCGCTTAAAATCTGGAACTATGGTTTCTCCACCTTTTAAAATTGGCTGTTTGGCTGTTTTGTCTCCCCTACCTTGTCACATAAATTTAGAATAAGTTTGCCTATATCTACATAAAATTCTGCTAGATTACTTTCAGACCTGTTAACACCCACAGGTAAATTTGAGGAAATATACCTGTAAGTTCACAGACTAACCCTTTTAATCCATGAACAGCTCCAGTCTTCTCATTTATCTAGGCTTTCTTTGATTCGTTGCATTAATAGTTTGAAGTTTTAGTTTAGTGATATTGTACAAGTTTCATTATACTAATACTTAAGTATGTCATTGTTTTGAAACTTGTAAATCATTTCAAAACAGTTTTTTGGTGTTCTTTGTTAATTATAGAAATATGACTTGCTTTTGTATATTGGCCATGTATGCTATACTTGTTAGGTTTAAGATGTTAATACAGATTCTTGGAATTCTCTCTCTCAAAAAAAGGAGATCACAGACAGGAACTTCACTCTTGTTGCCATGTATATAATAAAGAGAATAAATGAGGGGTTGTAAAGATGATTTATTGGTAAAGGCACTTGACTGCAAAGCCAACGGACCCAGATTTGATTCCCCAGGACCCACGTAAGCCAGATACAAAAGGTGGCATATGCTTCACGAGTTATCTGCAGTGGCTAGGGGCCCTGGTATGCCCATTCTCTCTCTCTCCTTCTTTTCCTCTCTCTGCCTCTTTCTCTCTCTCTCAAATATATATATATATATATCTCAAAAATATATATATGGCTAGAGGTCCTGGCACACCCAAGCACATGTTACCTCTCCCTCTCTCCCTTTTTGTCTCACAAATAACTAAATTAAAAATATTTTAAAAAAGAGAATAACTGGGTTTTGGGGAAAATTATGGTAAACAATGAGTGATGAAATTTAAGTTAGTTTTCATTAAAAGAATTGCTAAAGAAACTGACTCCGGGGCTGGAGAGATGGCTTAGTGGTTAAGCACTTGCCTGTGAAGTCTAAGGAACCCAATTCGAGGCTCACATCTCCAGGACCCATGTTAGCACAAGGGGGCGCACTCGTCTGCAGTTCGTTCGCAGTGGCCTGGAAGCCCTGGAGCGCCCATTCTCTCTCTCTCTATCTGCCTCTTTCTCTATCTGTCACTCTCAAATAAATTAATTAAATAAATAAAATGAACAAAAAAAAATTTAAAAACTGACTCCGTGTTTGCACATTTCTGTGATTCAAGTCACTTACACAATTTTGAGCATATTTGTGAAGAATGTGACTTAGAATGTATTTTATTTTAAAACTTTTCCTGTGGCAAAACATTTTTTTGCATGCTCTTCTTTCTTGAATGTTAAATTTACAATGACTCTACAGTGTTTTCAAATCTCTCTTCTTACAATGAAATATAACTAGGATAGTTTTGGAGTATTCATTGGTCACACAGAAAAAAAAAGTTTCTGAATATCTTCTTGAGTCTTACACATCTCTTTTATGACATTTGAAAAATACCTGACAACATGAAATCCCAAAATAGCTTGATTGCCCTTCATGGCTAGCTAAGAATATAGACACTGGATTTAGCTCAGTTGCAATAATACTACCAGAGGATTCAAATTGAGTCAGGATAACTTCCATTATAACCATCAATATAGTATCCACTTCTCCTACACAGAGGCTTATGAAGATATCTGCTTGTGACCATGCAAAATATTCTTTCTAGAAAGAATTGGAAAATTGTTGGTTAAAGAGAGGGAATAAAAAGATAATGGTAAAATTAGAGATTGACAGGTATATAGGTGAAGACAATATAAACGAGAGGGAGAAGGAAGGAAAAAAGGACAGTAATTGATAACCTAGATTTGATAACATGAAGTTTCAAGTTTTACCTTCAATTTTACTTATGCATTTACTTGAGAGAGAGAGAGAGAGAGAGAGAGAGAGAGAGAGAGAGGCAGAGAGAGACAGAGATTGAGAGAATGAGAATGGGCACAGCAGGGCTTCTTCTAGGCACTGCAAATAAAATTCAGAAGCATGCAACACCTTGTGCATCCTGCTTAAGTGGGAGAAGAATATGGGTCCCTAGGCTTTTTCACAGGCAAGAACCTTAACCACTAAGCCATCCCTTCAGCCCAAGCTTTACCTTTTGCCAAGCAGTATAAAGACAGAAAATCTAACCAGGAAAATAAAGGAACTTATAGCATAATTTAGTTGGCATGTGTTCCAAAACTATTATAACTGCAATTAACATTTATTTTGGTAATAAAATTTTTAAGGGATTCTAGTCATTGACATATATAATCTGCTCTTAATATTACTGGGCATATTTATACTGCCAGTACTAATAATTGTGGCTCCCTTATTTAATGGTCACTTTATTCTGCACAAGTCTCCATATTTTCTCAGTGTTTACCTTGGAAGAGCTCTTTGAAAAATAATTTTCTCATTGTTCATAGCCTGAGTGGCTCTCATAGAGGTACAATTTTCCTTTAAAGGGTGTAAATAGAATCAATTAAAATTTGTAGAATGACTAATGTGCATGATTTGAGTTCCAATTAAGCATGGAAATAGAGCAGTGCTACACATTTGTTTGATAAATGTTGCACAAAGGGATTTCAGATGTCTGATATATTTTTGTTTAAAAATATTATTAAGGGAGGGGCTAAAAAGACTGTCTAGTAACCTTTTAAAGAGAAAAGTATCATCTTCAAAATCATACTTTCAAATACTTTGAGTATAAGTCACTGCTGAAATTTGGACTGCAAGTCTCATGAATAAAATTCAATTTAATCTTCACCTTTTTATCTTTCAAATCTCTTCCAGTAAACAGTTTTGAATGCCTCCCCAATCATTCATAGCTAAATATACCATTCACTAGTATATATTCTGTATAATAAAAACCATAACTATGACTGCCAAAGAATGTCATTCATTTTTAGCTGAGATCTAATAAGTGCCAAGTTGTGCTACCATCTTCCAGGGGCCACCTGTTTCTTAGGAGTGCAATGAGATTGGATGAACAACACTGGGACCTTAACACTATTCTGGGTTCACAGTTATGCAAAAAATCCTAAAGTTTAGTATGACAGGTTTGAGTGCCAAAGTCAGCTCCTTCATTTTCTGCTATGTCTGTGTGCACTGTATGCGACAACATTCTCCTGGGATTCTCTGAACCTCTGTTTACTCGTCATTAATTTATTTTAAATATCATAAGGTAAGAGTGACACCATACTCTCTACATAAACTCTCCCTACTTGTTCGAGCCCTCTCTTGCTTTTGACTGACCTTTGTCCACATTATTCAGTTGTTTTACTTTCATGAGTCACTGCAGAAGATTCTTCACTTGATGTTTATCATATTTGTATAACCTCTGGAGTATCAGATGTTGCTCATTCTGGTCCCAAAATTTTACTATCAAAGAAATGTTCCAAGGCACAGGTAAAAACCACAGAGGAATTGGGGAGATGGCAAGAGTGCTGCATCCATGCAAGCCTGACAGTGAGCACCAGGGTGAAGGTGACAGACGCTGAGGATATTCAACACATACCAAAGCAGAAACCCCGAGGCTCCTGAGATCTCACCATAGGAGTAAACTTAAAATGCACTCACCACAGTTCAGGAAATTTTGTGGGAGAGTGGATGGAAAGATTATAAAAGCCAAGGTTGGGATGGCATATCCAGAGACATCCCCCCCTCCCCAATGACTGACTACTGCTCTCACAAATCATCACCCACAATCCCATGGGAAATACCAACAACCCCACTAAGAAGGCCCCTCAGTAGAATAGAGGCAAGGAAGAGGGAAATGATAGAACCAACACATGATGCATCCATACAAAGTATATTCATAATAATAATAAAAAGAAATGTATACTCTGCCTCCAATTGACTCCACTGCATTTGTATGCCATTTGTATGATATGTATGATGTTTGTTGAATAATTTCCTTTTGCACTTTCCACTTCTAAATGCAAGATTTTTACATGGGATTTTTCCCATAATTCCTTTCATTCCTCAGTCCTGGTTTTATTCTCATTTTTCCCTTTTTATTCTTTTGTTTCTTTCTTTTTGTGATCATACTCTACCTCTCAGATGACAAAGGCTAGCTAATGTTTCAAAGTAAATTCCATGGCTTTCTAATCAAGGCATTATGATGTACCTATTTCTCATATTAGTGTTTAGTTATTTCCCTTGACTAAACAGAAAATAGATTTGGTCATTTTCCTAGTGCTTTCTGCCAGTTTCAGCATGTGATCATTTTATAAAGCATTTTTATTCTTTTAAAATTGAGCAAATTATTTTTAGGTATATATGTATGCATATGTATGGACAGGTATATAGATGTGGAGGCCAGGAGACAATGTAGCATACTGTCCCTTAGGAATGCTGATCACCTGTTTCTTTGTTTTTAGAAACATGGTCTCTCATTAGCTTGGAATTCACCAATTAAGCTAGATTGACTGTTCAGAAGTTATCAGGGATCCTCGTGGGTCTATTTCCCTACTGCTGCAGGTAAAAAAAAAAAAAAAAAAATGTGTACTAACACTTGCCATATTTATATGTGTTCTGGATGTCAAACTTAGGTCCTCATGCATGTGAGTTGAGCGTTTTACCAAGTGGCCCATGTCCTAAGTTCCTACAATAAACATTTTCTTTTTAAAATTTTGTGTGTGTGTTTTAAACATGTGTGTGTGTGTCTGAGGGGGGTACATGCTACACTCTTATATCCTCTTGCCTCTGTTCCCATAACCCTGGATTCCCTTCTCTGTTGGGTTATGGTAGTCACTGCAGGGTCATAAAGGCCTCAGTTAGTCCCTGTGGGGTAGTGAATGGACCATACCTCAGGGTATTCCTACCCACTGTGTGGATCTTACAATCTTTCTGGCCCCTCGTTTTCAATGTTCCCTGAGCCATGGCAGGCCTAGTTGGCAGTGTGACATAATGCTGAGCTCTCTGTAGCCTCTGGATTCCTGTTTTGGTAGATTTTGTTTGATTACTGTGTCTGTCAGCATTGCCCTGGAACTGGTTGTAGGCTAGCAGTAAGATCATTCCTCATGTCACCACTTCCACTGAAATTTCTTCTGGGCCCTGACAGACATCATAGAGGTGGCATGTCTTATGGTGGGCAGATGACTACCTTCTTATCTTACTAATGGATCTTGGTTGTACTCTGTTTTCTCTGTCATCTGCAGAATAAAGCAGATTCTCCAAACAAGAGTGAAAGCAGCTTGGATTAAAGGGGGTATTCAAAGTTATTTGAGAAGTTTTTGGTGTGGAAATCAACTCTTCTCCAGAGAGCAGTGGGGTCTAGCCTGTTTCCAGACCATAGGATTCGGTCTTGGTTTTCAGTACCAGATATGAATTCTCTCCCACTGAGTGGGCTTTATGTCCAGAGAATAGTTGGTTACCTACAGGGGCTTCATTCCACTATTGCACATGTGTAGTTCTTGTCAGGCTTGTTGATTTCGCAGTGTAAAGGGTTCCCAGCTCATTCGTAGTGTTGGTGACCAGTGTCCTCGAACGTCTCCCATGGAGATTCCCAGCACTGTGCTCGCTTGCCACGTTGGAGCAAGTTTTGCTTTTGGTTCAAGCATGGGATTCCAATGTCCTGTGAGCTCAGCCTATGAGGTTATTAGCAATAGTGTCATGCCTTTTAGTTCTGACAGTTAATCAAATGTTTTCAAAATAGCCTATATTGTTTCAGGGACCTCATGGGTTTCCCTAGCCAACAACTCACTGTCCAGAGCAACCCAATTCTGAGTCGTAGATTTACCCACCAGAGTCCAAGGTTTTAAAGTTAAGCTTTTCCCACCTTCTCTCTGGACTGCCCCATCCCCACTTGTTCATGGTTATATCTTATAGAATTCTAGTGACCATGGGGTTTTTTTTTGGAAGAGATTCATGTTGTCTTACCTTTTGTGTAATTCCCGCCATATCCTCCTTACCCCATGCCCCTCCAAGGCCCCCATTTCTCTGAAAGTCTATCCCTCCCCAACCTGTCAGGTAAATCTTCTCCTTTTTCCTTATTTCTTCTCCCTCCTGGTCTCAATCTAATTTTATGCCCATATTTCTGGTGCTTGCCACTATTTGAACTCATCTACAATTGATTCCAGTTAACATTTTTTTGATTTATGTTGATTTATTTTAAAATTTCGTATTTCATTCCAATTCCAAAAGTAATATGCAATTCAAGTTCCAAGGCACTAGAACATACATTTTTCATGATATTGCATTACTAGCTAAGAATATATGATGAATTATGAAATTCAGCTATCTTATTATATATGATTGTCTTCTTATATGACAATTGCTAACATAAATTTATACTCACAAGTACAAATTTTGGTAGACAATTCAGAAGATCTCCTTTATTAAGGAGACTTTTACTTTTTATATGTTCAAGTATAGTTTCCACTGTGTTCTTTATCCTTTAGTTGATTTTGCTTCTGTTATTTTGTGATTTCTGAGGTTGAAAGTGCTTTATACTTAAATCTGGTAATATTTTCTGTTATATTTTAGCTTTGAAATACTGGCAAGATTTTCTCAATATCATCACCAGGAAGGACCAAACTTCAAGAGGGTGATGACAGAGGATTATGATCATCAAATTACAGTACGTATATATATTCAGATTCTCAGTCAAAAATTTAGTTGAGAGAAAAATAAAATGAGATTTTTCTCTCTTTATAAAATGCTCTGGGTCAAATCTCTGATACTGCCAAAAAGTCAATTATATGTAGTACAATGATTCTACTTTTAATTGTTTAAGTCTTTATCCAAATTCACATTGGTATATAGAATTAATTGGAACCCTAGGTTTCCACATATTAACAAAACATTTATTACCTCCAATTTTCAAGCCAAAGTTAAATGTATCTTTTTTGTTGTTGTTGTTGTTCATTATTTATTTATTTTATTTGAGAGTGACAGACACAGAAAGACAGATAGAGGGAGAGAGAGAGGATGGGCGTGCCAGGGCTTCCAGCCTCTGCAAACGAACTCCAGACGCGTGCGCCCCCTTGTGCATCTGGCTAACGTGGGACCTGGGGAACCGAGCCTCAAACCGGGGTCTTTAGGCTTCACAGGCAAGCGCTTGACCGCTAAGCCATCTCTCCAGCCCAAAGTTAAATGTATCTTTAAACAGGCATGCGCATATTGGGTTCATATAAATATACCTGGATTTTTGTGCTCATGTATCTATTTTTTCTTTTGAAAATTTACATTTTGTATAGTTTACAGCTAGGAATATACTAGAAGAGCTTTTTTTAAAACAAAACATTTAAATATAATAGGCTGATATTTTTACATAATGGTAACTGCACTGATTTTTTAAAATTTTTTTTATTTTTATTTCGTAATTTGAGAGCAACAGACAGAGAGAAGGAGGGAAGGAGGGAGGGAGGGAGGGAGGGAGGGAGGGAGGGAGGGAGGGAGAGAGAGAGAGAGAGAGAGAGAGAGAGAGAGAGAGAGAGAGAGAGAATGGGCGTGCCAGGGCTTCCAGCCACTGCAAATGAACTCCAGACACATGCACCCTCTTGTGCATCTGGCTAACTTGGGTCCTTGGGGAATCGAGCCTCAAATGGGGGTCCTTAGGCCTCACAGGCAAGCGTTTAACCATTAAGCCATCTCTCCAGCCCATGCACTGATATTTTTAAATGTATATGTCTGGAAGTTTCACCCAGTGATGGTCCATTTTCCTACTAGAAATTTGATAGTTTCCAATGAAAAACAAAGTACTGTAAAACTTAAAATTCACAGATGTGGTGATGCATGTTTTTATTTCAAGCACTTGAGAGGCCAAGGTAGGAGGATCCTCATGAATTTGAGGCTCCTGAGGTCATCCTGAGACTTCAAAGTGAGTTACAGATCAGCCTGGGCTACAGTGAGATCCTACCTCAAAAAAATATATCAGCTGGAGAAATATCTCAGTAGGTCAAACCACTTTCTGCTCAAACACAAGAACCTGAGTTCAATCTCCATGTAACCATGTAAATAGCCAAGAGTGGATTTAAATGCCTATAACTCCAATGTTAAGGGTAATGAAGGCAGGAGGATTTTTGGAGCTTGCTGGTAAGCTAGTCTAACAAAAGCTGATGAGCTCCAGGTTCATTGAGAGATTTTGTTTCAGGCAGATAATGCATAAGAGTGGCAGAATTACACACTCACACCTACCTCCCCACATGCACACACACATCACATACTATATACATATCAAAAATATTAAACTATAATTCTATAATATACAAAATAGTTCATGATAAGAAGCAGCTTAAGGGGGTTTTGTTTTTCAGTTTACCATTGCAAGGAATACAGTTCCCCTTAGCTGGGCAAGAATGGTAGCCATAGTAGCAGCAGTAGGCAGCTCATCATACTGTATCCACAGTCAGGAGCAGGGAGTTAACAGGGAGTGGAACTGGCTCTAAAATCTCAAGGTCCTCTCCCAGGGACTCATATTCTCCAGTGATTTTGTACCTCCTAAGATTTCTACAACCTTCCCAAACAGTACCAGCAGCAGTTCAAACACATGACACTATAGGAGATATTTCACATTTATGCCACAACAGTAGTAGATTTTAAATCTTCATATATATATATATATATATATATATATATAATAAACTTTTAAAAACTATGTCCTATAAATGATATTTATACACCCAGAAATTATTTTAGACATTTTTTGAATTCATTACCTTAATTTAGACATATAGGTAAACTTGTATTAATGCTATGAGTTATTTAATTAATTTATTTGGTATACATTAAAATACTAATGTGAAGATACACAAGATAATTTTAACTTAAATATTTGTACGTTTGTCAAATTGAATGTTTTAGCTAAAGTCACTTTTTCAGTATTATATGTATTGCCATCAGGTTCACATTGCTGCCAGAAAACACTTGACCGAGAGCAACCTGTGGGGATAAAGGGTTTATTTTGGCTTACAGGCTTCAAGGGAGGCTCTATGATGGCAGGGGAAAACGTTGGCATGAGCAGAGGGTGGACATCACCCCCTGGCCAACATAGGGTGGACAATAGCAACAGGAGAGTGTACCAAACACTGGCGAGGGGGAACTTTCTATAATATTCATAAGCCTGCCCCCAACAATACAGTGCCTACAGGAGGCATTAATTACAAAATCTCTATCATCTGGGAACCTACCATTCAGAACACCTAAGTATATGTGAGCCACATGAATCAAACCTCCACAATATAAAACATAAATAAAAATCTTAATTTGCTGATATTATTTTTTACCAGGATTATTTGTGAGTAATACTTAGGTACTATCTAGGTAAGGTAAATTTGACATTCATTATGATTCCTTCTCTCTCCCTTTCTTTCCTTACTGAATTACAGTGTGTTAGTGTGGTGATTCAGACCCCATGAAATGGTCCTAAGGAGACTCATAAATACTTTTGGGATGTACGAGGTGCTAAATTGCTTATTCTCAAACACCTTTAATACTAAGTCACTTCCTCACAGTCAACTAAACAGGAATACAGGACATTACTTAACCCACCCCTACCAAATTTGGACAAATTGAGCTTATTTGTGGATTTGCCTGCTGATGTTCAAATTGACAGCAGTGAGTATCTAGGGATTCATTCAGGTGGCAGTGTTGCATGGCAGGAACAGATTGCTCATTTGGTTGATGGATGGGCATAGAAAAGCAAGCAGTGCATGGAAGATTTCCCCAAAGGTGACTGCTGTTTATCCTGAGAGGTGTGAATGGAGGAACCTCTTTGTCTGACTAAGTGACTTGGCTGATGGATTGGAAGAAGTAGCTGCTATGCTGGGCAGAAAATGCAGAGATGCCATGAACCTTCTGCTCCCTTACCCAAGGAAAAAAAAAAAACCCTGATGCCCAGAAGAAAATCCAAATTTACATTTCTGTAATGGCCCTATGGCATTACTTAAAATACCTAGGAAGTACAAAGTATTTTGTTAAATATCTAACAATAAATGTCTCCATACCTTAATGATATTTTGATATTCTCCTACTTCCTATTTTCTGGCTTCATGCTAAAAGCTTCAGGAGTTGATTCTCTATGTTAATCCTGGCACAAATCTATGAGTATTCTAAGCTACTGACCTTAAGCAATTTATGCTTTTCTAGAGGGCCATTTAATGATCTAGAAATCATAATAATGCCGTTACTTGGCTCAGAAATGTTTGCATGGACTCCATTTTGTACTGAAATCAACTGGTTATAATATAGACATGGTCTGTCAGTTTCTAGTTACTTAGGATCCCTTGGTAGTACGTACTTTATACTGCATGAATGGAGTTATCTGTATATCAATCCAGCTGTCTTTTAAAACTTTGGAACATTAAAAAAGATAAATTTATCTTTTCATCACTTCTATCCAACTCCTGATTTAGCAGTTTTAAATGTTTTGAGATTAAAATATTTAGAAAACTTTACAAATGTACAAAATGATTAATTCCTTGCTAGCTCAAATGTGCTAATTCCAATTATGTGCCTTCCACATTTTCTGCTGAAGAAATGTATTGATTTTTATGACTACCTGCTAAAAGTGAATCACTGCTTGCTGAATAACCTGGAGCGTTTTTGAACCTATCACGTAATATATATTTTTATATACATGTGTGTGTGTTGGTGTGTGTGTGTTCTAGATGCCTAGACAACTGAAAACTTACTTGTCTACATTTAAGTTAGCTCTTCCACTCAACAGCGTTTTAAGTGCATTCCACTGAAGCTGGTCATGGAAATCTAGACCATCTCACAGAAATTAGCAAGAAATGATAGATATTTTATATTTTGCATTCTCCTATTTACTAAAACAGTGTCCTATAAAGAGAAATAAACGTTATTCTCTTCTTGAAAACTCTACTTTGTTGAGGCTTCAGTTAAGCTCTTTGAATGTCTAAAAAGTATAAAAATGTTTTAGAATTACAAAACTAATACCTTTTACTTTGGAGTAAGGCATATGTTTATTATGTATCTTCATATGTTATACTGGAGTAGATGTGTCTGACTAAATAGTAAATTAGCCATGCTAATTAATTAGCATGCTCATTATCTACATGTTTTATGACTGAAGTCATATGAAGATATGTTTGTACTCTGTGTTCTGCTGTAAAAATATTTTGTAGAATTCAAATTACAAAACTCTTATTCCATATAGGAAAGCAATGGACTTCATACTGATAGACACAAATATATACAATATGTAGCATACATTTTAAATTAACACTTTAAACTGATGAATAGAGAAGAAGATGTCTACAAATATCTTTGTGTTGCTCAAAACACTACATCTAAAATCACATAGTAAAACTATACAGAGAAAATGAATTGGGGACAAAATGATTGTTTGTTTATTGGTTTATTTGTTTTTGTTACATCATGCCATAGTAAATGTAAAGGAGGCTAATGCAATGAATCAAACATGTAATGAAACCAAAATATGTGCGAATAAGAGGTTTCCATTAGTATGGATACTGTGGGTATACCTATGCCTTATCTCACAGGGAATAAAAGAGTGCCATTCTGCTGAAATCCTATTTCTCAAAGCAGGAAATAAGTTCACATCTATTCAGGATGAGGAGCCAGACCAGGAGTTATTACTTCTATTTTAAATGTACAGTCTATCCTTTTGATCTTGGTGAATTATTGTATAGCATGAAGATAAGAGTTGTTTTAAAATAAAATAAAATAAACTTCTAGTAAATAAAAATCTTACCAAATATAGCTGTTTAAACATTGCATATCTGTAAATGTATGATGTCAGCCTATGTTATTTTTCAAATGGAGAGAATAAATCAGGTGGCAGTGTTGACTTTTAGTCACATCAGAACAGGGTCTATGAGCAATAGAGGCCAGTTCCAAGTTGTATCCAAAGCAGACTTTTCCAAACTCTATCCAACAGCCTTAGTCATAGAGTATTTAAAGTGAAATAATTTACCAGATTGTCACCGTTGAGGAAAAGAGTGTCTTGTGTCTGAGCCAAGTGTTTGCTTTGAAAGCATTGGTAACTTGCCACCCCATAAGGTACAAAGAGCAGGCTCTGCCAAGAAATGGTCAGTGCTGTGTTACAAATGTCTCCTTGGAAAGAGGCTAGAATCAATGGAAATTTGGCCCTCAGGCTAAAGCTTACTTTCATTCTTCATGTCAATACAACTCAACTGTGCAGAACCACTTTTTATTTAGCCCTGCATGACATTAAACACGGATCTTGGAAAACTTTAATCTTCAGACATAGTAGGAAGGAGTAGTTGAATAAATATTCCATCTGACTAATACATTTGACCCATTCAGAGACTTTGCAGTCAGCAGGAGAGTTGCTCTGCCAGAAATCAAATGAATCAAAGAACTTGCCAAAAACTCAGGAAGCTGGAGCAGGCTCTGGACAGCCATCATAGAGCCAAAGTTTGCTCCTAGAAATTCTGCTCACAAGCTTGGTATCTGGGTGTCAGGCTGCCAGCCACCATGAATGTGACCACAGCTGTCTGTTTGCAGGGAGATGGTGGAAGCACACTCGATAGACAGGAAAGAGTGGTCAAGAACATGATAGATGACAAATATGTCTACTAAAGCAGCGAGTGGCTTTCCTTTGTGAGGAGGAAGTAGGGCCTTTCTGAGTTCCTGTGATATAGAAAAAAATGATACAGTTTAAACAACTCTTACAATATTCTTTGAAAAATTATCCTAGATATTTTGGCAAATCCTTAAGTGCACAGCCAGCAAAGAACATGTAGGTCTCCTTTCTATTTCTTCTTTGTGAAAAGTCCCCAACCAAAAAGGGCCTGAAAGTAACTCATACCTTCAGGGGCTGTTTATTCTTTTCAGTAGGTTACACCCTGGAAGGTGAACATTTTCTGTATGTGGTTCTTATCCTCAAAACTGGTATTCCATAAAATAGAACCTCACAGATCTGTTTCATGCTCCAGATTGTTACAAGAGTCAGGCATAGTATCAGTACTATTAAAATAAATATAGTAAAATGTGAGTTATTAAAGCAAAGTGTTACTTCTCTCAAACAATATGGCCAAATCCAATTCAAAATCTCTTCACCATGTATCAGATTCTGCAGCCATGCAGTAAGTACTTCATTAGAAACTGTAGTCTTATAATGAGATAAGCAACTTTTAAGGCCTTAGCACTTTGAGCTGCCTCTTAAAATGTGGAGAAGGTAACTAGTTAATGAGATCTGGAAGAACTGGGATTATAGGACAATGACTCCCAGTGGCTTTCAGTCCTGTTGTAGCTCACTTGGTCAAGCTTTGCCCACCTAGGACATTATCAGATAAAACGCATTGAAACTTCTACAGAATATCTTGAGAAGACACTGTCTTTATGATTTTCACTGCAAATATAACTTTTCTAAACTAAAAAATACATTTAACTGAGATACTGACTGCTGAGACTCATAGTTTATTTTTAAAATCAATAAAATCTCAGATGTTTATTTGTTGTTTCAGCCAGTTTAAAACATGGCAGCCTAGCTCGTTCCACCAGTGCTGCTATGCACGGGCTATAACCCGCTCCCCCAACACTGAGCCAAAGCCCTTCCTTCCCCCACCCTGCTCACTGCTCCACCCCAGCCCAAAGCCCCTTGCCCCTGCACCCTGTGCCAAAGCTCCTCCCTTCTCTGGCCTCACCCTACACTACATTTCTCATGCAGATTTCCCTCTAAGGAAAGGGGGAAAAAAAAAAACAATAACATTGAGTATATAAAGTATATGTGCAAGTTCAAGTTGATAAGGGAAAGAAATTGTGAAAGGAGAATTTACATACTTTCAGACTTCACTGGTTTAATTAAACAAAATATTGACTACCTAAATGCACCAAGCAATTGGGATATTCAAAGGAAAGAGATACATCCTTATATGATGAAGTAAGTGTACCTTTGCTGAAAATAAATAATACAGACTTCCGGTCAAGATGGTGTCTGCCTAACTGCTCCGCACCTCCTCAGGGAAGGAAAGGCAAGATATTAAGGTTTCACTGGGACTTATGGGGAAGAGCAGTCCCTAATAGACTTCCCAGTGGAAGGACACTAGGGGCAAAAAAAGGGAATTAGCTGATTCCCACATTCCCTGGGAGGCCACCAGTTCCACACTGCCCTCCAGCAGCCAGTCCAGCCATAGACCCACCCTCACGGTCCTCCTGTACTAACAGCGGGCAACGGGACACATGGCAGCCTAGCTCGCTCCACCAGTGCTGCTATGCGCAGGCTATAACCCGCTCCCCCAACGCTGAGCCAAAGCCCCTCCTTCCCCCACCCTGCTCACTGCTCCACCCCAGCCCAAAGCCCCTGACCCCTGCACCCTGCACCCTGTGCCACAGCTCCTCCCTCCTCTGGCCTCACCCTACACTATATTTCTCATTTTTTTTTTTTTTTTTTTAGAAATACCTTTATCATTAACAAGGGGCGTCTAATGGGAGAGGGTAGATCACAGATGAGCCTAAATAATGGTACCAAACTGCCTGCATTTACTGAAAAGAAAACTAATAAATTAAATTAAAAAAAAAAGAAATACCTTTATTTCCCTGGCATGGTTTGATTCAGTGTGTCCCCCATAAACCTAGGTGTTCTGGCTGCTAGGTTCTTCAGCTGATTACAATTGGAAATTGAAGCCTTTTGGAGTTAGTGTATTGTTTGAGGCAGGCTTATGGATGGTATAGTCAGTTTCCACATTCCAGTGTTTAGAACGCTCTTCTCTTGCTATGGTCCACCTTATATTGGCCAGGGGTGATGTACACCCTCTGCTCATGTCGTCAGAATGAACCTCTTCTTTTCCACAAGCTGCTCTTGGTTGAGTGATCTATACCAGCAATGCAAACCTGACTGCAACAGTAAAGTGGTACCAAGGAGTGGGATTACTGTTACACACCTGACTGCGTGGCTTCAGCCTTCTGGAGCTGATTTTTCAAGAGGAATGTGGAAGGATTTGAAACCTTGGCCTAAGAGATGCCTTGCAGTGCTATAAGTACAGCTTGATGGGCTCTTTTGGTGAGAATTGAAAGACCTGAATGCAGTAAGAACTATGGACTGTGATATTTGCCTTATGAGGATGAGAAAGAGCTTTGCTTGGACTTGGCTAGTGGTTTGTATGAGAAGCTTGCTCTTATGCCCATGTCCTGAGAAGTTGTGCAGGGCTGCTTTGTGTAGAAATGAACAGGTATAGTCGGGCATGGTGGCACATGCCTTTAATCCCAGCACTCAGGATGCAGAGGTAGGAAGATTGCTGTGAGTTCAAGGCCACCCTGAGACTCCATAGTGAATTCCAGGTCAGCCTGGGCTAGAGTGAGACCCTACCTCAAAAAACCAAAAAAAAAAAAAAAAAAAATGAACGGGTATGTGCAGAGGGATATGGCACAGGAAGAAATCTTTAGACCGAAACTGCTACTTGTTCAGCTGCAATTGAGAGATTATTACCTTTGAGATTGGGCCAGGTGACCTGCACTGGGGCAACAGGAAAAATGTAGACTATTTTGAAGGGACCCGAGTGCTCAAGGAGTGTCCTGTTCTTCAGAGTCGGTTTTATTCCCCTCTAGATTAACAAACTGGCACCCTAACTGGTATGGTGGAGTATAAGAAATGGAGGAAAGAGAGGGTCATTGAGTTTACAACACAGTCTTGTGTTTTGGAAATGGCCATGGGCAGTGTGAAGCAGGTTTGCTGGATACCTACATGGAGACCCCATAGGGCCATGAAGTTGAACTGTGGGTTGCAGTAGAGACCCAGTGTAGATGCCTGGACCATGAGACGGCTGCCAAGGAGAGCTGCCAGCCCCAGATTAAGTTTTCCAGGACCGTGAGTAGCCTAGCTGGAGGGGCAGAATTGGAACTCCAGAGACTTGTTGCTGGTTATAATTATTGGATGTGGAAATTTGTTACTGGCTATAGTTGTTGGACTTAAAGCTACAGAGTTTGATGTTTGCTCTGGTTGTTTTAAGTCTTATATTGGCTGAATATTTCTTTGCTATGCCCAATGCCATATTTTGCAGTGTGAATATAGTCTGTGCCATTATGGGTTGGGGGGGGGAGTTTCTTGTTATTATGGCTAAGTTAAAACATCTTGTACTGTAAGTATAAACATCATGGGAACTGATAAAAAAAAAAAAAACTATGGGTACTTTTAAAGTTGGACTGAATGCATTGTATTTTACATCATGGATGGATATCAGTTTATGGGCAGAATATGGTGTCTTGATTCCAGTGTCCCCCCTAAACTTAGGTGTTCTTGATGCTAGGTTCCCCAGCTGATGACAATTGGAAATTGAGGCCTCCTGGAGGTAGTGTATTGTTGGGCGTGGGCTTATGGGTATTATACCCATTTTCCCCATGCCAGTGTTTGGCACACCCTCCTGTTGCTATGGTCTGCCTTATGTTGGCCAAGAACTGATGTCCAACCTCTGCTCATGTCATCATTTTTCCCTCCCATTATGGAGCTTCCCCCTTGAGCCTGTAAGCCAAAATCAACCTCCTTTTTTTCTCACAAGCTGCTCTGGATTGGGTTATTTCTACCAGCAATGCAAACATGTTTGCATCACGCTCCAATTGATTATTCTATTACTTGTATGTACTAATAGTCTGCATATATAATATATGCATATTTTAAATAGTTGAAGATTTGTTTCACTTATTTTAGATAAGACACATTTAGGGATGATCATGAACAAATTTAGAGGGTCATGGCAAAAATACTATGTAAATCTTCACAGAACCTATGGCTTTTACCACTGCTAATCATTTACTGTTGATCACAGGACACAGACCAAAGAATGAGTACATCTTTTTCACTTACTTGGTTGTTTTAAGGTGAACAATGGAATAGAATAAAAATTATTGCAAAATAATTGTTTTACGAAGAACACTTTATGAAAATATAAAAAGACAATCTCATATCCATTCTTTTTTATTCTTTTCATTAAAAAAACCCTTTGGTCCTTCTTCTATTCACAAATATAGTCAGATCCTTTACTTTAATCCTTCACAGGAAAAGTCAGGGTCCAAATACAGTTAAAGGCTGAAAGAAAACAGTATTTCCTATACACATTTTTCTTCCCTACTGATGTAGCCACTAAAATGAAGATGGCATTAAAGCCAATAACAGTCATCCTTTCCTGTAACTTACCTTCCCTTTTGATGTTCTCAGTCATTTCCTCCAAGTTATTATTACAAATAGTCTATATGGCAAAATAAATTTTAAAGGTTTCATTTTAAATGTATTACGACGTCATGTTTTTACTTTGATAGCTTATATGGTGAGAATGTGAGGTTCTTGTGAAATTCAATAAAGAGAGATTTATTGTCTTTAGCTTCTGGCTTCTGGGATAAAGAATCCAACTAAATGTAGCTGATAGGAAGAAAGCTTTTATTTTGGCTTGTAATCTCAAGGGGAATCTTCATGATGGCAAGGGAAAGCATGACATGAGCAAAGGATGGACATCACCTTCTTGTCATACAGGTGGAAATAACAGCAGAAAAGTGTGTCAAGTTGTAGCCTGGGGGAGACTGCTATAATGCCCTTAAGCTTGCCTTCAGAAACATACCTAAAGGCTATATCTCTCACTGAACCATTGGAATCTCATGAAGTTGTAAAGTTTTGTCACAAACATGCAATATAGCAAAGCCAATAGATTACCAACAGAAGGGGAGAATTTTTTTTTTTTCTGCCTATACAACTGACAGAATCCTAATTTCTGTAATCCTCAAAGAATTCAATAGCCTAGACAATAAAAAGTTAAACAACCCACTCACAAAATGAGGCAGAGATCTAAAAGGGAGTTCTCAGAGGAAGAAACAAATGAGTAACACACATTTAAGGAAATGCTCATCATCAGGGAAATTCAAATGAAAACAACTATAAGATTTCATCTTACCCCAGCAAGGATAGCAAACATTAAAAAAATCAAATAAAAAAAAATGCTGGCAAGGATGTAGCGAAACAGAAACCCTCATTCATATTGGTGGGAATGTAAGATGATACAACCACTATGGAAAGCAATATGGAGCCTCCCAAGAAGTTTGTCTACAGAGTTGCCACCAGACCCACTTATTCTCTTTCTGGGTATTTACCCTAAAAGCTCCATGCCTCAGTGCAGAAAAATCTCCTCAAACATGTTTATATCTGCTCAATTCATAATAGCTAAGAACTGGAATCATCCATCATTAGTCAAACGGATTACCAAGATGTGGTATATCTACAAGATGGAATTCCACATAGTGGTAAGGAAAAATGACACAATGAAATTGGAAGAAAAATGGTCAAGTTTTAAACAGATCATTATTAGCAAACTCACCCAATCAGACAAAGACAATCATTGCATTATCTCACTCATATGTAGCTCCTAACCTGAATCTTCCCAAGATTCTGACATACCTATTAGGCATCTTGAGGACCAGACAATAGGGAAGGGGTGTGGGGAGGGAGGTACATAAAAGTGGGCCCAAATGGAAGTGGTACCATAAAATCCTATATCCTAAAAGAGAGCGGAAAATGTTGAACATTCTTCTGATCCTTAGAGGGTGTATTTGAATCAAGGGTCCTAGAGAGGGTATGAGGAAGACTAACCTTTATCTTCTCCTGTTTCTCTCTCTCTCTCTCCCCTACTTCTATCTTTTTCTTTTATATTATCTGTCTTTTTATTCCTTCTTTTCCTTGGTGCTGTCCTGTAACTCCTAGTACCAGGATGTAGTTAACATTCACAATTAATTGTTGATCAGAGATAACTACAAGGTTTCCAAAAGAAGACAGATAAAAATGTCTAAACCCTTATAATTTTCTCTAAGTTTATAATTGTTATCCCATTTAACTGGCGCTTACTTCACTCTCCATTGGAGAACCTGCTTCTTCTTTTCAGATGGGAACTAGACTTGAGGAGATAAATGACCCAGCACACTCCACCCTAGCCCCAGCTAAAACCACAGAGGAATTGGGGAAATAAACAAGAATGCTGCTCTCTTAGTTAAGCTGATAGCACAAGGGTGATGGATAAAGATACTGAGGACACTCAACATCTACCAAACCAGACATCTTTATGCTCCTAAGTGCTCATCACTGAAGTAGACTTAAAGTGCTCCCAGCATGGCTGAAGGACTTTTGCAGAAGTGGGTTTGGAAAGATTGTTAGAGGCACAAGTTGGGACATTTTGCACAGAGACATTGCCTCTCCCCCATAAGTGACTGCTGCTCCCATAATGTATGACCCACAAACCCCATGGGGTTTAACTGCATTCCCAATGACAAATGCCTCTTCAGAAAAATGGGCAAGGAAGAGGGAAAGGATGGTACCAACATGTGATGGTTACATACAAAATATGTCCACATCTAGTAATAAAAATTGGAAAAAAAGAGCTGTCTCTGATGCTTTAAGCCTCACAGTCCATGGAACACTTTTCAGTAGCCATAGGAACCATAACTGTGAGCCAAGGGCTCTGTTTGACAGAAGAGTTCACCAGATAGATTTCAGCCAGGGAACTAGAAGGCCCAAGAATTAATTTCTGTAGATTCTAGACCTCTATTATCATTCCATACTGCTATATCTCATATACTACCCTCCTTCTACTCAGGTGGAGAGATTGAAAGTAAATGGAACAATTCAAAAGAAAATAAAGTTTGAATTTTAGAGCCAAAAAAAAAGAAGAAGAGAGATTTCTGCCAGAGCACTTGCTTACCCACCAAAGGTTAATGGTAAAACACGACCGCCTATATTGTTAGTATAGAACATGGAGAGACCTGGCTAGAATCAGGAAGAAAGTCAGACAGTTAGCTTCTCTATAATTTAAGAAGCTGCTCCATGACTAACTGGGGGAAAGTGGCCTACATTTGTCCAAGTAACTGGAGGTCTAATCTATTCAGCAGCAAGCAACCTGACGTGATGCTCACCCAAGTGTAGTATTGGCATACAGCCATGGTGGGTAATCAACTGCTCTTGAATTGGCTAACAGATCCACCCAGTGGAATGTAATCCATAGCTGGAACTGGAAAACAAGTGAGAACCATATCCAAAAAAAGAATTCACTCTCCAATATTAAGCTCCCTCTAATCTTGGCCTACAAGAAGGTCTACACCTATTAAATTCTCTCTAAAATAATAATAGTTATCCCATTTATTTGGTGCTGACTTCACTCTCCATTGGAGGATCTGCTTCTCTTTTTCAGATGGACACATAATCAAATTAGAAATAAAGAGGAAGAAATAATTTAAAAATGTAAACAAAGTCTAGGAACTTAAACAACACACATTTAAGTGAAAAATGGATTATGGAAGAAATAAAGAAGGAAATGTAAAAAGTCATAGAAACAAATGAAAATGAAAACACCACAAAAAAAAAAAAAAACTCCAGTCCTGGATGGATTCACTGTTAAATACTATCAAATAATTTCAATCTAACCTAAGAACAACACTTCCACAGTGTTACACAAAATATAAAGGGAAGAGACTCTTCAAAATTCTTCTTAAAAACCAACATTATATTGATGCCTAATCCAGATAGAGATATAATGAAAAAGATAATTACAGACCAATTTCCCCAATGAACATAGATGTTAAAACTCTCAACAATATTTATATAACCTAAATTCAATAATACACCAAACAATGAGCAACAAGACCAAATAGACTTCATACTAGGAATGCAATGTTAGTTAACATGTAAAAATTTAACACACCATATAAATAAACTTGAAGATATACATCACATGATCATCTCCATTGATATAGCAAAGGTCAATAAGTCCAATATGCCACCATGACAAAAGTACTGGAAACACCATTCATAATAATAAAAACCAGGGCAGAAGAGATGGCTTAGCCATTAAGGTACTTGCTTGCAAAGCCAAAGGACTCAGATGTGTCTCCTCAGGACCCATGTAACCCAGATGCACAAGGGATTGCACATATCTGGAGTTTGTTTGCAGTAGCTGGAGGCCCTAGCATGCCCATTCTTTCTCTCTTTCTCTACCTCCCTGCTTATTTCTGTATCTATCTCTCTTTTTTTTACTGACAACTTCCATGATTGTAAACAATATCCCATGGTAATTCCCTCCCTCCCGCCCACCACTTTCCCCTTTGAACCTCTACTCTCCATCATATCCCCTCCCCCTCTTAATCAGCCTCTCTTATTTACTTATTTATTTATTATTATTTTATTAATTAGTTTTGTACTAAGCAAATACAGTCAATTTGGTACCATTACTAGGTTGATCCATGACCTATTCCCTCCCCTTGGCCCTCCTTGTTGAGGTATATGTGTCATGCATTATGGAGTTAGCCCACAATTATGGGTAGGATAAATGTCTCTGCACATCTTGACCCAACATGTGGCTCTGACATTCTTTCCACCTCCTCTTGCACACAATTTCCCTGAGCCATGTTGGGTTCACTTTTGGTCTACTTCAGTGATGATGTGTTGGGGGTCTCTGGGTTTCTGGATATCTGATCTAGTAGGAGTTGAGTTTTCTCTGTGTTGATCTCCTTAACCCTTATGCTGGTACCTGGCTTACCAAGAAAAGAGCACCCTTGCTTGTTTCGCCAGTTGTTCTTTGTTTCAGCTGGGGCCTTTTGAGGTATGATGGGGTGGCTCTCTCCTTAGGATCTACAGCTATCTGTAAAAGAGAAGTGGATTCTCCAACAGAGAGTAAGTTAGCACCAGGACAAATGAGATAACCCTAACTTTTCTATAGAGAATTTAATAGGTATTGGCCCTCTTTTAGCCCACGACTGGTGGTAGCTTGATATTGGAGAGTGGGCTTATGTTTGGATATGGTTCTGACTTGTTTCCCAGCTCTAGCTATGGGTCCCGTACAACTGAGGGGATCAGTTAGCCGAATCAAGAGCAGTTGGTTCCCCACCATGGTTGTGTGCCACTATTGCACTTGTGTGGGCATCACAACAGGTTATTTGCTGCTAACTAGGTTAGACCATGAGTTGCTTGGACAAATATTAGTCATTTTCCACAGTCACCCATGTAGATGCAAGGACTATCTGGGGACTGACTCTCTTCCAGCTTCCAGCCATGCCGTTCCATTTTTACATGTCAACTGCATATGTTGTCTTCAGCAACAGGGTTGTACCACTAACCTTTGGTGCATCATCAAGTACTCTGACAGATATCTGTCTTTCTTTTATGAAAACTTCTAGGTCTCTCTGATCAAAATCTCATTGTGGATGATAGCCACATGCTGGTACTTGGAGTTACCAGTCCATGCCCACTAAGAAAAAGAAGAAAAAGATAACTAATATAAAAGAGTTAGAGAGAAGAGACAGAGAGAGAGAGAGAGAGAGAGAGAGAGAGAGGGAGGGAGGGAGAGAGAGAGAGAGAGAGAGAGGGAGGGAGAATGTAGAAGATTAAGGTCAGTCTTTATCATACCCTCTCCAGCATCTTGTGGCACAGATGTCCCCTCTAAGGGCCTGATGAAGGCTCAGCCATTTGGGCTGCCTTTTAGGATGCAGAATTTTATGGTATCATTGCCATTTGGGTCTAGATTTTTGTTTCCCACTCCTTCCCTTGCCCTCCCCTCCCTCCCCACCCATCCTATTGTCTAGTCTATGAGATGCTTGCTGGGTATGTAAGGCATCTTGGGTAGATTCAGGTTAGCTGCTGTAGATGAGTGAGACTATGTAGCAATTTTATTTTTTCCTGTGATTGGGTAAGTTCACTGAGAATGATCTGATCCAGGTTCAACCATTTTCCCTCAAATTTCATTGTGTCAATTTTTCTTATCACTGTATAGAATTCCATTTTGTAGATATACCACATCTTAGTTATTCATTCTTCTAGGGATGGACATCTGGGTTGATTCCAGCTTTTAGCTATTACGAATTGAGCTGCTATAAAAATGGTTGAGCAAATCTCTGGCCTGTGGTTTAAAGGTTTTAGCTTAGATGCTCAGTAAGGCAATAACTGGGTCTGTTGGTATCTCTATAGTCAGCGTTTACAGGAGTCTCCATATTGCTTTCCAAAGAGATTGTACCATATTACATTCCCACCAGCAGTGGATGAGTTCCTCCTTCTCCACATCCTTGCCAGCATTTATTTTCATTTGATTTTTTGATGTCTGTTATCCTTATTGGGGTAAGGTGGAATCTCGTAGTTGTTTTAATTTGCATTTCCCTGATGATTAGGGATGATGAACATTTTCTTAAGTGTGTGTTTTCCATTTGTATTTCTTCCTTTGTGAACTGCCTGTTCAGCTCTTTGTCCCATTTTGTGAGTGGGGTGTTTGACTTTTTACTGTTTAGATTTTTGAGTTCTTTGTAGATTCTAGAGATTAGGCTTCTATCAGTTGGACAACCCACAAATATTTTCTCCCATTCTGTGGGTAATCTGTTGGCTTTGCTTATTCTATGCTTGTCTGGAAAAGGTTTATGTGATCCCATTGGTTGAGTGACTGGGGTTTTGTTCAGGAAGTCCTTTTCGTTTCCTATATCATGGAAAATACTTCCTATATTGTCTTCCAGTAGTAGTAGAATTTCTGGTCTTATATTGAGATCTTTGATCCATTTGGACTTGATTGTAGTGCATGGCAAAGTGTGTGGATCAATTTCAATTTCCTGCATATGGTTGTTCATTTTCCAAGCACCATTTGTTGAAGATGCTGTCTTTTTTCCAGCCTATATTGTTAGGGCCTTTGTCAAATATCAAGTAGCTATAGTTGCTTTACTCAATGTCCGGGTCCTCAAGTCTATTCCATTGGTCTATACTCCTGTTTTCATGCCAATGCCATGCTGTTTTTATTATTATGGCTTTGTAATATAGCTTTAGATAAGGTATGGTGATACCTCCGGAGGTATTTCTCTTGCTGAGGATATGTGGAGGAGATGGATAAATTCCTGGATGCATACCATCTATCAAAGCTAAACTCAGAGCAGATTAATGTCCTAAATGAACCTATTACACTCATGGAAATTGAAAAAAGTAATTAAAAATCTCCCCTCAAAAAAGAGTCCAGGACCCAATGGCTTCTCGTCTGAATTCCCTCAAAACTTCATGAAAGAACTCAAACCAATCTTCTTCAAACTTTCCCACACAATTGAAGAACGGCAAAAGCTACCCAACTCCTTTTATGAAGCTTAGTATCACCCCAATTCCAAAACCAGGCAGAGATAACACAAGAAAAGAAAACTACTAGCCTATTTTCCTGATGAACTTAGATGCAAAGATCCTGAACAAAATCCTCAGAAACCGAATCCAACAACACATCGAAAGCATTATCCGCCTTGACCAAGTGGAACTCATCCCAGGAACTCAGGGGTGGTTCAACATACAGAAATCTGTCAATGTAATACACCACATAAGCAAGGTTAAACGTAAAAACCACATGATCATTTCAATAGATGCAGAAAAGGCCTTTGGCAAGATACAACATCACTTCATGATCAAAACATTGGAGAGAATTGGCATAGCTGGTTCATATTTTAACATAATAAGGTAATATACAAAGCTCTGAAGGCTCAAATAATACTTAAAGGAGAGAGACTGGAGGAATTCCCATGGAGATCAGGAAGAAGACAGCATTGTCCACTCTCACCTCTGCTCTTCAATATATTACTGGAAGTCCTAGCCCAAGCAATAAGGCAAGAGAAGGAAATAAAAGGGATACAGTTTGGAAAAGAAGAAGTTAAGTTAGCTCTATTTGCTGATGACATGATTGTATATGTAAGAGACCTGAGAGACTCCATCCACAAACTCCTGAAGGTGATTAACTCCTATAGCAAAGTAGTAGGATTCAAAACCAACGCACAAAAAATTAGTAGCCTTTCTATATGCAAATGACAAAGATACAGAGAAAGAAATAAGAGACATGGTTTCATTTTCAATAGCAACAAAAAAATAAAATAAAATACCTTGGAATAATGTTCACTAAGGAAGTGAAAGATCTATACAACAAAAACATAAAAACACTCAAAAACGAAATTGAGGAGGACTTGAGAAAATGGAAAGACTTCCCATGCTCCTGGATAGGCAGAATTAACATTGTGAAGATGGCAATCCTACCAAAGGCAATATACAGATTTAATGCAATCCCAACTAAAATCCCAACAGTGTTCTTCACAGAGATAGACAAAATCATATATTCTATCTCTCTTTTTAATACATAAATAAAAACAAAATATTTTAATAATAATAATAATAATAATAAAGACAATATATGCCAATCCCACAGTGAATGTTGTGTTAAAATGAGAAAAAAATTCCAGTTTCCTCTAAAATCAGGAAGGAAACACTATGCTACATGGAGAAACCTTAAAACATCCTCAATGATGTAAGGAAGATAAGGGGGTCCACTGACTCTACTCCTATTCAGCCTAGTGTTTGAAGTCTCAGCTATATCAATAGCTGAGAGAAGAAAATAAAAGTGATACAGAATTCTAGCAATCCCACTGAGGTGGGCTCTCAGGAGAATGGGGGCAGGGAGGAGGGAAATGATGGTCCCAACACATGATGTGTTCATTTCTGCTTAATAAAAAATAAGAGCGGATAGAAAAGGGGATACAAATAGCAAAGTGTGTAGTTAAAAATAGCCTTATTTTCATATTATATGATTCCATATAAAAGAGACTGAAAACTCCATCAAAAAAACAGGAGTTGACAAAAACATTTAACTAATTTTCAGGATAAATAATTAACATAAAAAATCAATTAACTTATATACCAATGACAAACTGACAGATAAAAATTCAGTTAAATAATCTTATTGAAAATAGTATCAAACAAAATAAAATATCTTAGAATAAACTTAACCAAAAGTGAAAGACCTCCCAATAATACTTTAAAATACTGAAAGGAAAAAAAATAAGGAAAACATCACACCATAACATGGGAAAATTTACCATGCTCATGCATCCAAAGAATTAAAGATCATGAACATTGCACCCTACCAAAAACAATCTTTAAATTAATTGTAGTCCCATTCAAAATTCCAAGATCATTCTTCACACAAAGAGGAAAACAAATAGCAACAACAATCCTGTAGTTCACAAAGAAGTACAAAAAACAAAACAAAACAAAACATGATAATCAAAATAATTTTGACAAAAAATGAATACAGATGAAGGCATTACATTACTTGATTTCCAGCTATGCTACAGAACTATACTAATAAAAACAGTGGGGTAATACAAAAACCAGACAAATAAAATATGGCAATTGTTGGCCTTATTTCATGGGTAACTTGAATCCTATTAAGAAAATCTTGAGTATAGAACAAGAAATTGCCAATTGAGTGAAGAGGTTGCCCACAGAATGTGAAGAAATTTTTACCAGCTAAGACATGACAGAGGACTAATATATGGAATATACAAAGAACTCTAAAAGCTAAACATCAGGGAGGAGAGATGGCTCAGTGGCTAAGGCACTTGCCTGCAAAGCCTAACGACCTACGCTTTAGTCCCCAGTGCCCATACACAGCCAGATGCACAGGTAGGCACAGGCATGAGGAGTTCATTTGCAGTGGATGGAGCCCCTGGTACACGTATTCTCTCTGTTTCTATTTTATCTATCTCTGCTTGCAAGTAAATATTATTTTTGTTTATTTTTATTTATTTATTTATTTGAGAGTGACAGAGAGAGGGAAAGAGGCAGAGAGTGAGAGAATGGGCACGCCAGGGCTTCTAGCCACTGCAAATGAACTCCAGACACGTGCGCCCCCTTGTGCATCTGGCTATCCTGGGTCCTGGGGAATGAAGCCTTGAACCAGGGTCCTTAGGCTTCACAGGCAAGCGTTTAACCACTAAGCCATCTCTCCAGCCCATACCTATTTTTTTTAAAAAGCTAAAAATCAAGAAAATAAAAGACAATCAAAAATTGGCCATGAGACCTAACAGTTCTCAAACAAGTAAACAGAAGTGGCCAATAAATGCTTTAAAATGTGCCCAGTATCTTTAGCCATCCAGGAAATGAAAATTAAAACTACTTTGAGACTTCATCTCATTTTTGTCATTATAGTTTTCATTGAAATATAAAAGGACAGTTGTTGGAAAGAGTGTTGGGGAAAGACGTAGCCATGTTCACTGTTGGTGGGAGTACAAGCCGGGGTAGCCAGTAGGGAAATCAGGGTGGAAGTTTCTCAAAAAGCTGAAAACAGAATCACTTATGACCCAACAATACAAATTCTGAGCCATGTTTATTCCTTCTCTATTCACAATAGCTAGGGAATGAAACCAGACTATATGCCCATCAGCTGATGAGTGGAAAATGAAGATATGGCACATAAACACAATGTAGCTTTATTCTACTGTAAAAAAAATGAAATTAAGAAACTTACGGGGAAATGGAAAGGAAATGGAGAATGAGTGAGATAACCTAGGCTCAGAAACACAAATTCCTCATGTTCTGTCATAAGTGGGTTCTATATTTGAATTTTTAGATTGGTAGTGATAAGTTGGATTGTCCATACAGGTGAAGAAACTAGGAAGTAGCCATAAAGTTAGGTTTTGGGGAGTGATAGTGGAACACATGGGGTATGCATGTAGAGGTGGGTAATAGTAGAAAGGAAAGGTTTAAGCTGGGTTGATGGAGGAGGTGTTGGTGAAGGAGAGAAGAGTTGGTAGGAGAATGAATCAAAACTAAAGAGATATGGATAAGCCCTATGGAAATCTACTGCTGAGGAAATCAAATAAAATTTAACATTTTAATTGTAAAAAGTGCTAAGCTCCTCTATGTGGGTAAATCATGCTGTGCCCAGAATCCACAGGTTATTAATACATTCCTGTGCCAGCAATAGATACCTCCCAGTGATTTGCTAATTATGGAGACCATAGAGGCTTAAACAATATAGACTACTGTCATTACTCTTGATTGTCAAACAAAACTGGATCTTAAGTCCCCATTGCTGAAGACACCACATGTTTCACTTGCAGGACATAGGGAAATTAAGCTGGAACTGGGATGGAAGCTTCCTCCCTGTGAGCAAGCTTTGTTAATACCAGGAAATAATGCAAGCTTCTGGGAGAGAAAAGCCATCAGCTGTCCTATCCATCTTGGCCCTATGTATTTCACTAGTGATGTACCAGGCAGGATATGTGCACTGGACAACAGTTGCCTTTCCAACATATCTGAGGCCCACTTCACAGAAAGCATTTCATGCCTGGTATTATAAACTTGGTGAAAGCATATGCCTGGAGACATAGGTCATAGGGAGCAACCTCCAACTTTCATTATGCTAAAAGAACAGCATGTGAAACTGCCTTATATGATAATTACATATTAAAATGTAGAATTATAATTAATGTATATATTTGTCTACATAGATTAGTCCTGTTGAAGCCTTAATCCCAGAACATCCTTGTAACAATGGGCAGTGGTTAATGCACAGATGCAGAGCTGGCCAACTGCTGAGAATAAGTGACTGCTGTGTGTGTAGCTTCAAACAGAACATCTAAATAGCTCTGTCCAAGGCTTTGCAACCTTACAGAGGAGGAGGGAAGAATGTGAGATCAGCAGCATGGGGCTTAGGGATGCAAAATACTGTCATCTTGATACAATCTCTCCATTAAACTCATGAACTCATAGGAGCAGTGGTATGTAGCATAAGGTTGAACCTGTGGAGATTTCACCATTGATACGGGAAGCACATATAAGACCCAGACTTCCCCAAGTAGTAGATGATATTAATAGTTGGGGTGCCCAGTTTCATCAGCGGTGTAGCCACTTATAAGTTGCCCATTCCATACTAAATAACCTTCCAGTCATGATCATGCAAACAACACTTGGAGTGAGATATTCACTGAGTTAAAAAAGGCACCCAAGCAAAATGGGGACTAATGGCTAAGAAAGGTATTAATGGATGGGGAGGGGAAAAGAGAGGACAATTTGGGGGTATAAGAACAAACTATATTATATTCATGTATGAGAATATCAAAAATACAAGAACTTACAAAATATTTTAAGGAGAAAATCAAGCCAAATATTTTGGCATGTAATGAAAGGATGGATAATAAAATGTTATTAATGAAGACTGGATTTAGACAAAAAAATAAAATGTGAATTTTGAATGTGCTGTCCTCAATCATTTTCCTGAGTGGGCACTCTCATTATCACAATAGATTCACAGCCCCCAAATCGCCTTTGCTTCTTCCAAGTGATGACTAATTATATCACATAGTCTTTTTTAATTGTCTTACAAACATTTAAAAAATATTCCATCAATGATGATTTAGTCTTTTCCATTTTTTACATTACCTTTGCACTTTTAAAAATAGAATTACGGGGTAAATTGAGGAGAGACACTATCATAAATACATATGTCATTTTTCATACCTTTTTTTACTAATACATTAGTGAAAGCTTGTTGAATAATCATCTATCTTACATTTAAATCCACTATTTCCAGAGAGAAATCATAGTTTTCATAGGTTTTATTGGAGTAAAGTTTTTCAGCTGTATGGAGTAAGTTCATTTACAATGTTTGCCTGAATGGACACCTCCAGAGGCAGTTCTCCACAAACATCTTATCATTAATATCCTCTGAAGGTGTGTCTTGTATCATCTTCAGAGCTACTATGGCCACTGAGAAATCACTCTACCACAACAGAAAGTCATATTCAGAAGAAATGTGCTGTTTGGAGCTGAACAAGCTGTGGTCCTTTGTTCACTCTGGAGACTATATGAGTTTTGAGTTATAAATAAGCAACATTGTCTTAGCAAACTTAAGAAAGTAAAAGTGTGTGGAAAGAAAATAGTTTCTTCTAGGGCTGAAATTTAGAGATGGGAATTCAGAAGCAATGTATCTGCTTCTTTTTTCACATTTTTCTATCACACACTACTTAGGTCATCATTTCTGAAGAGTGATTTTTCCTGGTTCTGTCTGCCTGGTTCTCCATGTATTCTACTCTGGTGTCTAATCTTCCTAGAAGGGATTCACAGACGTTGGATGAGACACCCCCTCAACTGTGGCCAAACCACAGGGAACAAAACAGGTTTTCTCAGACAGACTTCTGGGTGTTAAAGCAAGCTCAGTAAAAGGAAGCATGGTATAGGAAAAATTCTGGAAATTGCTAGAAACTAGATATTCTAAATTCAATCTCATTATCATCCCTAATTATAAACCAGCAACTTCTTATGGCTATTTTAGGGAAGTGGGACAACTTCTGAAAAATATTTTAAACATACACCAACTTCTTTCCAGAGGTACATCTTGTTGCTCCTAGATTATAGTTCTGAAAATGATATTTTTCCCATTGTTCTGTTTTTATGTTTTTTTTTTTTTTTTTTTTTTTTTTGAAGTAGGGCCTCACAGTAGCCCAGGCAGACCAGAAATTCATGATGTAGTCTCAGGTTGCCTCAAACTCATGGTGATCCTACCTCTGCCCCTCAAGTACTGGGATTAAAGGTATGCTTCAGCACACCCAGCTCCCAATAGTTTGTTCTATTTTTTTTCCTTTATTTTTCATTAAACTGTTCATTCATGTTTTCTTAGCAAACATTATATGAACAAAATAATAGGTTTCACAATGACATCTTTATACATTATATAATTTACTTTGTTCCCTTCTTGGGATATTACTATAGATTTCTAAAATAACCCACTTGCCAAAGTTTGCTCATTATTCTTGTCCTTTTCAATGTAAACTTAAATTACCTTTCTTGTTTGTTGATTTATGTATGAATAAACAGCATAGATTCCAGTCAAATTTGGTTATTCCATTCCCACCAACTATATTCAAAAATTCTTCTCCACTGCCTCAGTCATGACAATATAGCCACTTGTTAAAATGACTACAGTCAACATCCACAATGAGCTGTTGATCACAGAGACCCACAAGTTTGCCCAAAAGGGGACAGACTTCTGTCAGTGCACTTGATTACCCACCAGAGGTTAATGGTAAGACCCTATTGCCAAAGACGCCATATGCTATCAATACAGAGCATGGAGACACCTGGCTGGCATCTCAAAGAGAACCAATCCCCAGACAGTCCATCTAGTGCCAGAAAGTACTGTATGAAATACTGGGGGAAATGGTCAAAACCTTTCTGAGCTACTAGAGGCCTAAGCTACCCAGAAGCACACAATCTGATGTAAGCTTATCCAAGTGCAATAGTGGCACACAGCCATGGTGGGAAACCAACTGTTGCTGTATTAGCTAACAGGTCTGCTCAATGGAAAGGAACCCATATCTGGAACTAGGAAACAAGTCAGAATCATATCCAGATAATGGGTTTGCTCTCCAATATCAAGCTCTCACCAATCTTCGGCTACAAGAGGGCCTACACCTATTAAATACTCTCTAAACTAACAATGATTATCCCATTTAACCTGTGCTGACTTCACCTTCCATTGGAGAATCTGCTTCTCTTTTTGAAGGGCACAGTACCTGAGGAGAGAATTAGCCCATTGCATTTTACCAGAGCCCCAGCTGAAACCATAGAGTAACTGGAGCAATGAATAAGAGTGCTGCTTTTCTGGTGAACCTGATATCAGCACAAGGATGAAATGATAGACACAGAGGACACTTAACTACTACCAAATCAGGGAGGGATACAGAGGATCCCAAGAGCCCATCACTGATGTAGACCTAAAATGAACACAACATGGCTCAGGGAATTTTGCAGAAGAGGAGGGAGAAAGATTGTTAAAACCTCAAGTTGGGACATTATGCACAGGGAAATTACCTCTTCCCCATAACTGATGGCTACCTCCACAGTGCATGACTCATAATCCCCATGGTTATAACTGGCATACCCAATGAAGAGGGTCCTTCTGAGGGGGATAGTGATGAGGGTAAGAATGGTACCAACATGTGCTGTATACACATTGAGTATGTCCATAACTAATAAAAAAAAAAAAAGACTCCAGTACTTACAAGTTGAAAACAAAGCATTTTCTAGAGATACTCTTAATTGGATATCATCAGTTTCTAGTCTTATCTTTATATTTTGCAAAATCTATGTATATCCATATACATTATTACATTAAGAACACGACATTTTTCAATACCCTATGAGCTATTCAAAATAGTTTGCTTATTTTCCAATTTAGTTCTCACATCAAGGAGAAAATATAAATATTATCTTAACCTCTTCTGAGGGATGGAAAATGTAAAGTTTCTATGTCTGATATTTACCTAGGTCTTCTGGGTAATAAATTGCTACCTTGTTTGCTCTTTGTTAAGGCCATTTCTCTGGACAGACAGACAAGTAAAGAGAAGCTTTGCAATTTCTGAAGCATCATGCCAAAGTAGTGGCTTAGGAGCTAATTAAAGAAAACAAATTAGATAAACAAAGTACAAACAGATAACTTAAGTTTTTTTTTTTTTTTCTTTAGTAGGGTATTGTACAGTGTTCCCAGGAAATTAATGGAGCTATCTTCTTGCTTCCTTTTTCTAGTGTGTGTGTGTGTGTGTGTGTGTGTGTGTGTGTGTGTGTGTGTATTTGAGAAAGAAAAAGAGTAGGGGCTGGAGAGATGGCTTAGGAATTTATCTGTAAAGCCAAAGGACCCAGGATTAACTCCCCAGGACCCACATAGGCCAGATGCATAAGAGGGTTCATGTATTTGGAGTTCGTTTGCAGTGGCTGGCAGTTCTGAATGCACATTCTCTATCTGCCCCTTTCTTTCTCCTTCTCTCTCTCTCAAATAAATAAAAATAATTTTTATTTTTTAAAAGAAAGAGTTGGGCAGGCTAGGGCCTCTAGACACTGCAAACAAATTTCAGTTGTATGTGCAATCTTGTGAATATGGTGTCACAGGCAAGTGCCTTAACCACTAAGCCATCTCTCCAGCCATACTGTGTCCTTTTGTAACTCTGTGAAAAACAGCTACGTGCAAATGTTTTGCTATTATCCTGATTTACAAATGAACAATTGTCCATAAGTCAACTACAGTGAATATGATGATTCATTTTCATTCTAAGCATTATTTTAACAACCATTTGTATAAACAAAAGAGCATTTATGTTGTGCTTCCTCTGGTGTTCTTTGGCTATTTTTGGCTTCATCTATTTGGATTAGATTAATTCATTGTTGACAAAGTAATTTTTGTGAAGTTGACTTGAGTATATATATTAAGAAATTAAATCTTACAAGAATATTTTCAAAACTAATGAAATATTTCAGGGCTATGCCAGTCATGATTCAAGAAACACAATTTTTTCTTGTTTGCTTAAACACTGGTGGCATTTACTAAGGATTCACTGTAGTATTTGCTAAAATGAGATGAACAGGTGTGGCCTGTTATATTTCTTTAATGTTAGTGACCACCTGCAGCTTAAGGAAATGTATTGTAACTTTAATGTCAATCAGATGTGTTTCCCAAACCTGTATTACATCAAAATCCTGCACATATCACTAGAGAAATAGAGGGAAATGTGTTTGTCATTAACCAAGAAGGGGATTATTATAAACAATACATTTAAGAACTGAGTATTGAAGTATCATTATGCCCAAATTTCTTGACTCCATCCAGAACACTTCTTGGGAGGGTCTTGGGCCCTGGGCAAGCTCAAAGGTGCATAAATGGGTTGACCAACTGGGTTCTATGGTCTTCTGGGGCTATACTTCTAGTAAGCTAGAAATCAGCATGCTATGTGGCCTCCCAAGAGGATACCTTGCACAGCATGTAATGGTGGTGTCCAGGCAGAAAAACGTATGGCTACTTCCATTGTTGCTTCTTCAGCCCTTTTTCAATATGTAATCTCACCTCTTTGGCCAGGCTCCTATCTGATCTAATCTCCTTGTGAAGTCAGCAATAAAGAGAAAAAAGAAAAAAAGAAAAAGAAAAAAAAAAACAGCAAACTGTAAATGCCCATGTGATTGATGGTTTATGCTTGATTTCCATGACAGTGAGCGAAAGCCAGTGTGGTCAGCCAAATAAATACCCCAAGAGACATTAATCATACAATGTTAGGATTTGAAGGGACTCTGGGCAATGCACTCATGTAATAATAGTAATCCCAGTCTCAGGTATCACACTTTGCTCAAAATTTTACTCTCCTTAATCATGGCTACATGGATAAGTAAGGTAATTACATCTTGTAGCAGTCTGGATCCTGCTTACACACTGCTTCACAGGGTGGCATGGTTCTCTACACAGTTTTGCTTATCATTGACTAATTTACTTGACAGAAACACAACCACATAGATGACGCATGTTCATGGAATTCACTAGTCTTAGCAGGCTGTCATCCTGAAGACACTGGGTTGGTGAAACATCAAGATGATCTTTTGATGGCTCATGTACAGTGCCAGTTTAATGGCAAAACCTTGCATCAACTGAGGCAAAGGCCTTCAGGAAACAGTGTGTGCTGCATACTGCTATAGATAGGTGGCACTGCTTCTCTCAATACATGAGGTGTGGTTCCCACAATGAAATTAGAACAACAGTCACTACTAACACCTTGGCCACAAGCAAAATGTATGCTTCTGACAGCCTAGAGGCCTTAGTTCCACGGGAAGAACTATGAGATGGCCTCCTTGGGACATTGGACTCTTCGTGGTCTATATAAATTAACAGGAAAGAAGAGAATAACTAGGTTCACTGTGGTGACTGTGAGTGACCACCAAGGGTGAATTAGGCTGCTATTCAATTATAGGCATGTCTTTAGCACTACACTGCCCTATGATCAAGGTTCCTGGAACATAGCAACTAAAATTAGGCAAGACTATAAGTGAATGACTTCAAGTTAACTAACACATTTGCTGAAGAAAAATAATATGAAACGGGTAATGGACAATTTCATTATAAATACCAGATATGAGTACCTGAAAAATTCTAAAAATTAGAACTATAGTTATCATGAGCATATAAAATTCCCTCTGTGATTTTTTTTCATGAAATATTTATGGGTATGCCTGTATGTATAAAATCATTGTCTTTTTTTCTTCCAATCTGATTATTTAGCATGATGTTCAGACTTTGTTGTATACTACAGCAATGAAACCTGTGATTTTTTTTTCAGCCAATAACAGATCTTTACTACAAAACTACCTCTGTCATTTAGTGAGCCATTATGATGTCCTAGTGCCATGCCTTATTTGTTTGTTGTGATGGCAGTATAAAAAACCTTCCACAATTATCACCTATATGAAAGCATAGACATTCATTTTTATATAGTACAGAGTGAATAACAACTAAACAACTGATTTATGCATTGATATGCTACACTTTTATGATAATTTTGTTTATTATTAATTAGTTTTGTATTCAGCAAATTCAGTCAGTTTGGTACCATCATTAGGCTCATCCATGACCTACCCCCTCCCCTTGGCTCCTCCTTATTGAGCTATATGGGTCATGGATTGTTGGAGTTAGCCCACAGTTATGGTTAGGATAAATGTCTCTGCATATCATGACCCAACATGTGGCTCTGACATTATTTCCACCCCCTCTTCTGCATAATTTCCCTGAGCCATGTTGGGTTCATTTTTGGTCTGCCATGTCTATACAGCATGAGGTGTTGGGGGCCTCTGAGGCTCTGGCTCTCTGATTTGGTAGGAGTTGATTTTTCTCTATGTTGATCTCTTTCACCCTTGTGCTGGTACCTGGTTCACCAGGAAAACAGCACCCTTGCTTAGTTTGCCAATTTTTCTTAGTTTCAGCAGGGGTCCTTTTGAGGTATGACCATTGGCTCTCCCCTTAGTATCTACATCTATCTGAAAAAGAGAAGCAGATCCTCCAACAGAGAGTCAGTTAGCATCAGGACCAATGAGATAACACTTTATATTTTTGTATAGAGAATTTAATAAGTGTAGACCCTCTTATAGCCCACGATTGATGGTAGCTTGATAATGGAGAGTGGGCTTATGTTTGGATATGGTTCTGACTTGTTTCCCAGCTCTAGCGATGGGTATAACTGAGGGGATCAGTTAGCCGAATCAAGAGCAGTTGGTTCCCCACCATGGCTGTGTGCCACTATTGCACTTGTGTGGGCATCACAATAGGTTATTTGCTGTTAAGTAGGTTAGACCATGAGTTTCTTGAACAGGTATTGGTCATTTTCTCCCAGTCGCCCATGTAGCACCTTCTGGCACTAGACGCGCTGACTGTCTGGGGACTGACTCTCTTCCAGCTTCCAGCCATGACATTCCATGTGTTACTGAATAAACAATTGCATAAATCAAGTGCAGCCTCTCTGTGTAGTGTTTATAAAGTCACAGCATTCCACAGTAATGTCCCTCAGTCACATTTCCTCACTAAGCAGAACAGCAAATAATGCTGTAAGCTCCATTAATGAAAAGGACATTTATAAATTGCAATTTCTTATGCCACAGTTTTGTGGAATTTTTTCTATGTTAACATGTTTAGATGCACAAATGCCTACCATTGTTTACAATTACCTACTGCATTTACTCAGCAACCTGCTGTACACAGAAGTTCATAGACTCAGAGAAATGACCTGGATGATATGCCCTATCATTCAAGCACTTTTTCTACTCCTCTGGGAAAGGCTTTAGTGTGGATGTGTCATTTATCAATACTGTTGCTCTTGTTATATATTGCTGTTTGTTTTTATGTGTGAAAATTCTGTTATATAACAAAAGCTGGCCTCAAATTTCCAATGCTGCCTGAGCTTCACAGTACTGGGATTACATGCATGTGCAATAACATCTAAGTGCTACAACACCCAGCTGATAGTGTGCATTTTGCTTGTATGCAGGATAATTGTGTCATGTTGTATAGACACGGCACTTATATTGCTTCCACTCAGAAATTAAACATGTTTTAAAGATGTAAAAGTGCATGGAAGCTGGACAAAGGATGACTAATTGTGTGTTCCAAATGACTGGAATATGTGCTGTTCAACCATCAAATTAGACATTATTCTAGGTGAGTCTGTGACAATTTTCCTGGATGGGACCAACATAGAAATTGGTGTAGAGTCCAGCCAATTGCCTCTATCATATTGGCACCCTGTTCATGACATTGATATCATGGGTGGAACTTAAGATTAAAGAGAGTTCCTTTTCTTCCTGAGAAGCACCTGTGAGCTGTGGTATTGTTTTGCTCTTTCCATTACACCTGCACTCACCTTGTAGAAAATTCTTTCTTGATTCTTATATTTCTGGCTACAGATGTTGGGACTTGTGTCTAACTCCTTTTGGATCTTTTTCTACAAAGAAGGCAAACTAATTACAGATTGCTTGATATTCTTATGAGGAAATGGCCTATAGAGACAGACAGACCAAAGTCACCACCAAATTGTAACTTTAGAAATGTTTCTTAACCTTCCAGAGGTTAATTTTGTCATATGTGATATACAGATATAATAACACTTATCTCATAGAGTGACTATGAACCTCAAAGAAAAGCAATTTCAGATACAGGGGGCTATGGTAGAATTGGTAAATAATTAATAAAGTATAATTATAATATTTAAAATATTATTGTAATAAAATAAAAACTAGTTTATCTTATAAATAACAAACACCAGATATACCTAAAACATTAAGAGCACCAACACTAAGAAAACACTCCATTGTAAAACTCGCCTTACATTTATTAATTTGGATTTGAAAGAAGACTTGTCAGAGCACAATAGGACTGAGCTGTTTGAAGCAGAGTGACAGCCACACAAGGAACTGTGACTTGTAATCCATCACAAGTACCACTGGTATATTCCCCATAAGGAGATAGATAGACCCACTGAGTCTTTGAGTCCACTTTGCATTCAGAAGTACAGGTCCTTCAATGTGTTAGCACAGTGCTATTTTACCTCCCAAATATCATTCCTCCTACAAGTATATCACAGTGTTTGCCCTGTCAATTCTTATGATGCTTGATCTTCCTGGAGTCACTCTTTTTACAGAAGTCTGCATAGTTAAACAACAGATTTGAAACAGGTCATTGAAAATTTTTTTCTCAAAAAACATTACCCTAGAGATTTTTGTATAGCTCTTAAGGCAGCTATTATTCTAGTATAATAGTATATTTGTATAGAAAAGAAAATAGTCCAGTTGATAAAGATGCTGACAATAAGATTTCTTCAGAAAAGTAGACTATCATAGAAACACCACTACAGGAAATATTATATTTGAAAGAGATTTCTATGCTTCTATTCAGAGATGATCTGACTTCAGCAACTGATATGGTCACTTGGACTTCAGACAATGGAAACTGCTATGTACACTTGTTGGTATGCCTAACTTCAACAGTAAGATGCAATGATTTTTAGATGTGAACGTACCTTGAATGATAGGGTTATAATCTTTATAACTCAGTCTCATCCTTAAAACAGGATGAAAAAGAAAGATGAGAGTGCTAGGAAGGAGGAAGTACAAATAGCCTTGAAATACTTGAGAACATTTATTTAATATAGATAAATGTGTTCTAAGTTATTGTTCATTTTTAAGGCCCAAACGATTTTTGTATGAAATTTGTGCTTGTGTTGAAGACTAGTGACCCAGGGTTTCCTCTTGACCCTTCTCTTACGTACAGAGAGTACTTGTGCTTGCATTTAAAAGTAGTGACCCAGCATTTCCTCTTACTAAAATGCTCATGCTGAAGAATCTGATTTGAATCAAACAGTCAGGCAAAGAAGTCCCTGACTGTTCTCTCACTCTATTTCAATTCAGGCCATATAGGCAGTCAATGCAGAGTGTAAAACAACAAGAGCATGTTTGAATACTTACCTCTGCATGCCTGAGTTATCATGTCAAACAACCTGAAAGAGTGCTGATGAGCCAACAATGAGACAATCACCACTATATACTATGTCTATTTGGAATGCCACCTTTAGATATTATGGTCCATGATCATACAGATAGGTATGCAACCCTTCTCATAGAGCTTAATCCTTAAGTCTTATAGCTAAAATGCTTTATATTATTTCTTACTTATGCATTCATTATTGAATATGGATATATTTTATAAACACTTTATAAATGAACATATACTAATTCAGTAATTCTTACAAATTTGCTTAAATATATCTGAATAATTTGCTTTAATAACTCAGTGGTAGCTGAGTAAGCTTTCCCTGAGATCATCTGTTTCCCACAGATACGCCAGATTGATCAGATATTCATTCACCAAGCTGTCTGCATCAAGTCTGAGAAAGCTAGATGGCATCAGACTGTTTGAACATAATAAAAGATGCCCTGAAAAGAGCAGAAAGGAAAGAATTGTCAACATTACCCTATCCCAACTCCTAGTGGCCCAGAGACAGACAACTCCTGATACAGTAGGCAAAAGGGAATTATATATACAGCCTAAGCCTGAAACAAACCAGTCCTACCACAATAAACAACACTGCCAGAAAAAACTCTTACAATCTCTATCCCAGGCTAAAGAAAGAAAGAAATACAGTATATAACAGAAATAGACTTAAGGACAGAAACCTCACAATAATTTACATATATGTAGAAAAGGCCTTCGCTACAAACAACATCCCTTCAGGATAAAATCGATGGAGACAGTAGGGATGGAGGGGTGGTATTTCAACATAATAAAGGTTATATACAGCAAAATTAAAGCTAACATCATACTAAATAGGAAAAAAAGGAAGCATTTCCCCTGAGTTCTGGAACAAGACATAGGTATCTACTCTCCTTACTGCTATTAAACAAAGTACTTGAAGTCTTAGCTAGAATAATGAAAAAAAAAAAAGAGAGAAACAAATGAAAGGATTACTAATTGGAAAGGAAAATGTCAAATTAACCTTATTGGTTGATGACAGGATTTGATATTTATGAGACCCAATAGCATGCAGCAAAATATTCTCCTAGAGCTGATAAACACTGTAAGCAAAATGGAAGGGTATAAACTTAAAAAATAAAAATCAGTAACCATCTTATATTCAATGACAAACATAGATATAAAGAAATCAGGGAAGCCATCCCATTTATAATAGCCACAAAATTCTAATATCTTAGAATATTCCCAACCAAGAAAGTGAAAAACTTCTATAATGAAACATTAAAACACTTAAGAATAAAATATAGGAAATTACAAAAGGATGGAAAGATTGCCCATGTTCATGGGTTGAAAGATAAAGTATACTAACAATGGCCATCCTGTGAAAAGTAATATAAAATATTATAATATAATATAATATAATATAATATAAAAGTAATATAAAAGTAACATATAGATTCAATGCAATTGGAGTAAGAATCCCAGCACCATTCTTCAGAAACAGAAAAAAAAAATCCTCAAATTTATATGAAAACAAAAATTACCCATGATGGCCAAATGTATCCCTAGCAAAAACTATTCTGCTCGTGGTATCACCATGCCTGGTTATAACATGTATTTTAAAGCAATAGTAATAAAAATGAATAGCTTACCCTATAAACAGTCACACAGAGCAACAGAATAGAGTGAAACACACAGGCCTAAGTTCTAGTAATTACAGTAACCTCATATTTGACAAAGTGGCCAAAAATGCACACTGGAGAAAAGTAAGCATTTTCAACAACTCTTGCCAGAGAAAGTGGATAGCTACGTTGACAAGAATGCATTTCGACCATCTTCTCTTACTCTGTACAAAAATCAACTCCAAATATATCAGGGACCTCAAGGCAAGACCTGAAACTCTAAAACTACTAGAAGAAAAATATAGGGAGAATACTCTAAGATGCAGGTATATGGAAAGGGTTTCTGATAAAAGACCCCAAGGGGCCAAGGACTTAGACAAACAATCAACCACTGGGATCTCACAAAACTAAGATGCTATTATACAGCTAAGCAAATCTTCAACAAGGTCAATAGACAATCTACAGAATGGGAGAAAATCTTTGTCTGTTGACAGAGGTTTAAATGAACAAAGAAAGACTCAAAGAGCCAACCACTAAAAATTCAATTAACTCAGTCAAAAACAGGACAGGATACTGATCAGAGAGTTCTCAAAGGAAGGAATTCAAATGTTCAATAAACAGCTAACAAATGTTTGATACCTTTATTCCTTCTCACTCCAGTCAGAATGGCTTTCATAAAATATCGGATCATAGCACATGCTAGCTAGGATTATATGGAAAGAATAACCCTTTTTCACTATAGGTTGAAATGTCAACTGTTGTAGCCACTATGGAATCATTATGGAGGTTACTAAAAAATTTAAAATACGGATCTACTATTTAACCCAGCTATACCACTCCTGAGCATATTCCCTAAAGACTACTCTCCACTACCAATTATTCATCCATTTTTATTGTTGCTTTATTCACAATAGGTCAGATGTTACATCAGCCCAAATACCCATCAACTGATGAATGGATAATGAAGATGTGATACACATTCACAATGAGAGTTTATTCAGTTTTAAAGAGAAATTAAATTATGAAATTCAAATAACAGAATGGATCTGAAAAGAATTAAACTATGTGAGAAATTCCAGGGTCAAAAAGAGAAGTGTCACTTATTCCCTTTCATACATGAATCCTAACTTGGAATAGACTTGGTTATAAATTGCAGTTAGTATCATTAGCATTAGTCATGATGCTAGAATCTGGCTGAAGAGATGAGGAACAGAAATGGATTAGGAGAGAGGATAGTAGACAAGCAAGTATAAGCACAAAATAAAGGGGGAGAAAGGTCTGAGGAGCAATGGAAATGGCAGAGGGAGCAGGGAAGGGATATACAAAACTACAGATGGCATGATCATATACTATAGAAACCTTTCTTAGTTAATTAAAAGAAAGAGACAGAAATAAAGAAAGAAGTGACTTGGGTAGAAATAAACAGCCAGGGTGGAGAAAGTTTTACACTGAAGTCATATGTTGTTGCAGGTAAATCCCTGTACTAAAGATGGGTCACACTACCCACACTGAGGTCCCCCCCCACAACAATACACACCATTGATAAAAGTGGTTGGTTAGCCACCTTAACCATATGATAAGACTGTTTCTGAAAACACCCCAAGCCGCATCTGCAGGACATTTAGAAATCAACTCTGAACAGAGATAGAAGTCATTTCCATGTAGGCTATCTGTCATAGTGCTAGATTTCACTATATGACATGTGGAGGACTAAAATTCATCATCAGAGTGAACAAATAGTGGACACTAAAAGCTAAAAAGTCAATCAGCCAGGCAAGATATACACAAACCGCTGTAATAGGGGCACATAGTATGACAGCAATCAATGGCTCACTGATTAAACATCTGACCCACTCAGTGGGAGGGAATTCATGCCTGAAACTGAGAACCATGTCAAAAGTCTATGCTTTGTAAGGCTATAGTACCTAGAGGGAAGCTTCCACTATTCTTTGGCTAAAGAGAGGTGTTATGCCTATCAACAAGCAATCTAAATATACATGTTTATCCCCTTTGCTTAATATCATTCTGTTTTGGTTAGCAAATCTCCTTATATAGGGGGAAATAGCAGGGAGACCCAAGACTCATTAAAATTACAGAGGATGCCAAATGCCTAGCCCTGGACAACTCATCTCTCTCAAACCCACCACAGCCCGAGAATTCTGCATAGGAAGTAGTAGTATAAATGAGTGCAGTACTCACTGCTCACTACAGAACCTTCTCCATGAAGATGTCTGTAGATATTGAACAAACACAAATCTTATTAAAGCTCAATCTTAAAGGCTGATGAGAATTTAACACTAAGGGATATTCCTATCATACCCTTAAAAGCACAGAGCACTGGGGGAAAAGGACTGAGAAGAGCATGAAAGCCACAGAGCAGGTGGAGAGAAGAGACTGGTGCATTCATGACCACAGAGTACACCCGTGTATCTCCACAAGACCTGCATTGTTCTGAGCTCATCAAATTTTTGACATGGAGTGCATACAAGAACAAAAGAAAAGAGATAATGACACAGTGGAAGATCTATCTTAAAAGAGGAGGTAATCAGTGGAGAGGATCAATTGGGGTTGGGGAGAGGGAATCAAAGAGGGCAATGTGATGAGAACATGACTACATTACTTTATGTTTATAAATAGAAGTTCTCAATAATTTTTAAATAGGTAAGATTCAATAACAAAACACAGCTTTTATACAATTATATCTCTATCTATCTATCTATTTCCATTTGGAAACATGGGACATTATTAGTTATTAATTTTCAAAAAAGGTTTGTAGTCATCTCAAAAGTAGAACCATAGCACTTGTTTTGGGAATGTCACCTACATGATCAGCCTAGTCACTGGAATCTCAGCATCACCCACACTGGGCCATGCTTCTGAAACATGCCTGTGTCATCTCCATTGTCTCTCTTACCCCTTGTTTATTACAGGATGCCAGGATGTTTGATTACTGAATCTCATATTATGATGACTAACTCAGGACATTATTTTAAACAAATTGTTGGGCCTGGCCATGAACTTTTACAGGTGTGTGTGTGAGAGAGAGGCAGAGAGAGAAAGATGTGGGGAGAGAAATAGAGAGAGATGGAATTATAGAATCACTGTGGGGTTCTTACAGATATAAGTTCTGGGTTGACAGAAAGACAGACCTCATCTCAAGGAACTATGTGTGTGAGCAATAAGAGAAGAATATTTAATATCAGTGGGAATTCTTTAGAATGGTCTATTATTACTAAATGATGCTTAACATTAATATCAATTAGAATAAATTAAATCTAATACACTAAGTTATTGAGTATAATTCAAATTCAACAAATTTCAGTTAAGTCCAAATAAAAGAGAAAAGGTCATCCATCATTCTCCTTCATCCCCTACATACATGCACCCAGAGCTCAGAGATCTTCACTCACACACATGCATAAACCATACATACACCACAGCCCATACTTTACACAAACACTCATATATAAAGGTAAAGAGATGTACAGGAAAAATAAAGGATGTGAAAAATGAATAGTTTGGCCTCAGAAAGATCATATTTTATGTGGATAAAACAAGTACAGAAAAAAGATTGAGCCAATTAATCAGATTTACTTTGCACAGAAAACAGAGAAGATATCTTGAGAGTGAGACCCCCTCATAAAGGTCCTCAGGGCACAAACAGACATTTCCGGGGACAGAATTGAAAGGATACCCTGCTATAAGTGTTGTGTGGAGAAATATTTTCCCCAACTTCAGCCACTCAGGGAATCGGATATTGTTGCAACCATATTACAAAGAGGCCTCTTCACATTTCAAGGGCAATAGAAACTGGTATTATCCACAGGCAACCAGATGTCTTCATGTAGATGACAAGTCGTAGTGTCATGTAGGTTTACAGTAAGGGTCCAGAAGCAAGACATTCTGTGGCCAGGCGAAATTTCCCCCAAGGATTCCCTGGGTAAGTTATATGTGATGCTTTGAAGGTAAATCACAAGTTGCCATGAATACCCAGAATTGGAGATGCTAGGAACAGGGAACTCTAGTCAGGAAAAGCTGTAGGGACAGAGTAAAGCTTATAGATTATTTAAATAGGCATGGCAATAGGTATTGGCTTCCTGATTTACTGGAGCTAAGATGATGTCAACACATATCCCAATTCTCTAAATAGAACTACAAGATAAGTAAAATATTTGAAAAAAAGAAAATGTGAGTATGGTAAAATTTAATTACTAAGAGAAATAGAAAAAAATCCATAGAGGGCTGGAAACATGGCTTAGCAACTAAGGTGCTTCCCTGAAAAGCTTAAGGACCCAGGTTCAATTCCCCAGAACCCACGTAAACCAGATGCACATGGTGGCCATGTATTTGGAGTTGTTTGTTGTGGCTGGAGATGCTAGGAGGCATGCCCATTCATTCTCTCTCTCCCTCTCTCTCTCTCTCTTTCTCTCTCTCACTTTCTCTCTCTGTGCTTAGTTCTCTCTCATAAATAAATGAAACTATAAGAAAAATCCCTAGAAACTTATATGTTACTGTGACTGGATGATGAAGTAATGGAAAACTGAAAAGTAAATAGCAAAATTGAATCAGTGATTTAAAAAAAGTTTTCTAGGCTTTAGTGATAAATTATACCAAATATTTAAAGGAATAATGCAATTTTTTACTTATTCCAAACTTATTGGTAAAACAAAAATTACTTATCCTAGTCAAATTTTGTAAGCTTACTCTTATATTAAAAACCAGATTAGGAAACAAAAACAGAACTCCTAGTTAACATCTATAAGGAAAATAAATATTAAAATCCTTAACAAAGCAAAAATCAATAATATATTCAAAAGATTATTGAAACAAATATTGAAACTATATTGAAAAGATTCTTCTAAAAGATTACTGGTAATACAACTCAGGATAATAGCACTTGCCGAGCACATGTGACACTCTGTGTTCCATTTCTAAGCACAACACACACTGGTACATAATTATAATGTGGCATTCACTTTAAGCATCAAGGATTATTTAACATGTGTAAATTAAGAGCATTTGAGGAGAAAGGAGGGTTGTCCCCTCCTAGGAGTGTAGTTTGTCATAATAACTACAGAAAATAGTACGGAGTTGCCTTACAAGTTAACCACCACAAAACGCAGTTCAATCATAAAACATCTGAAATGCTGTCCTTTGTCACAGTATGGATCCAAGTAGACCTCATTATGTTTGGAGGGAGGAAGAGCTAGCCCAAGAAAGGTTTGATTCCCCAGAACCCAAATAAACCCGGTGCACAAGGTGGCACATACAACTGGAATTTGTTTTTAGTGGCTGGAGGCTGTGGCATGCCTATACTCTCTCTCTCTTTCTCTCTCTCCCTCTCTTTCTCTTTCTTACTCTCTTTACCTGTTTTTTCTCTCTCAAATAAATAAAAATAAAACAAAAATATTAAAAAAAATATTTAATTTCCTTACTGACTCAGACTTGTGAAGAACTTCTTGAGATACGTGAAAGTTCATGGAAAATGCTACACATTTTAGCTTTTGGTTAAGCTGCATTATTGCCAAGAATGTTTTGATAATTTTGTTTTATCTAAGATTCATGTTGCTTGCACTGTAGGATAAATTTGAAGTGATATGAGAAAACCACTTGAAATGCCCATAACCTCCAAAATCTTTGATTGTATTTGTCTTGGTAAACAAAATTTGAAGTGAATTAGAGAATCTAACTTAAAATATTCTATTTAGGGCTGGAGAGATGGCTTAGTGGTCAAGCACTTGCCTCTGAAGCCTAAGGGCCCCAGTTTGAGGCTCGATTCCCCAGGACCCAAATTAGCCAAATGTACAAGTGGTTGCACACGTCTGCAGTTGGGCTGCAGTGGCTGGAGGCCCTGGTGTGCCCATTTTTTCTCTCTTTCTCTCTCTCTCTGCCTCTTTCTCTGTCTGTCACTTTCAAATAAATAACTACAAATTTTAAAAATGTTCTATTTAGAGTTTTTCAAAGATCTCTATGAAAAAATGGTGTATAGGGTTAAAATCAAGGGTGCATGTGCTTATGTGCACTTGCTCAAGTACATGGTCTCAACAGGCCATGTGTGGTTCTTTGAAACACCAGAGCAGGGAAGCACTGTTGTGCTACTTGGTGTCCAGTATTTCTCCCTACTCTGTGTCAGTCAGCATCAATATATTGACATTAACCTGTTTCCTCTTAAGTAAATGTTTGCACCATAGTTCACCATTTTAAAGGATGCAAATTATAGATGGAAAACTGATGGCATTCAAACTGGTGTGCAAATGCTTGCACTCACTCTTTGCATAATGAAGATTTCCACATGTGTGTTGATGGAGGTCCTTGCAACTCTCGTTAATTTTTATAAGGCACTTCTAATAAAACTAGGCACAGTTAGCTGCTTCTCACTAGATACCTTCACTGTCTCCATATTAGATCAGAAAGGTAAAGCTTACTCTTCCATATTCTTATTCCAGTTAAGATGCAAGAAGAATATTAGCTGTAGTATTTTTCCTTTATAGCTTTTCATTTGATGAATAGAGCAGAATCATATGTAGGAGTTCTGTTTAACTTTATGTTCAAAAGGTTATCTTTTAATAGATCCTTTATCTAACAAAGTTTATGAATGCAAGTTAAAAGAGAAATTTAAAAAGTTAAATCAGGGTTTAGGGAAATGGCTCACCAGGTAGAGGCAATAGCTGTATAAGGACCTATGTTCAACCCCTAGCACCCACAAAAAAATGTCTTGCACCTTTTCACATGCCTATAACACTAGTATAGGGTGGGAACTTGTGGGAAGTGGGAAAGGTAGATATAGAAGCATCACTGGGTAATACTGATGAGTAACTATGACCAAAATAAATTAAATAAGTAAATGCAAGCTCAAAGTTTGGTAAGGGACTTTGTATCAGGAGTAAATAAGGCAGAAAAGCAATATAGGAGGACACCTGCATTCTTCTTCTAGCTTTTGCATGCCTACACACACACACACACACGCGCGCGCGCGCGCGCATGCGCGCACGCACTACAAAAAAGGAATCATTAAATAAATCATTAAATAATGTCAAATTTCTTAGCACTTACACATTTTAGTTTAGAATATACCTGAAACCCTACAGAGGAGGGTCCCCAACAGAATGGGAGCAGGGATGATGGAAAAGAGGGTACTACCACATAGTGTATCCATATGAAATATGTTGTTAGTAATAATAATAATAATAAAGAAATTCAAATAATATAAAAAACATTATATCAAGAGATAAATATAGCTTTCTTAACTAATGGGTCTTTACAAGACAATGCTATTCAAGTTTTCTTCATACTTATTGAGGGCTGGAGAGATTGCTTAGTGGCTAAGGTATTTCCTGTAAAGCCTAAGGACCCATGTTTAACTCTTCAGATTCCAAGTAAGCCAGATGCAGAGGACTTCCAGTTAAGATGGTGGTTTACGTACCACACAAAAGCAGCCTAGGGGGGAAAAAGACCAAAAAGAAACTCAGCAAAATACACACTTTTACTAAAAAGTGAGGTGTATAGGAAATCAAAATGGCAGTGGAGAAGTAGAAGAGATCCAGAGCCCACACAGGCTGGCAACAGTGGCCCTAGCAGGTCTGCTGACTGTGGCGGTGGCAGCACACCAGAAAGCCACGAGGCTCAGGTCCAGCCATAGGAAAAGCCAGGGGAGGGAAGCTTCCACTCACACCAGAGCTCTCTGCAACTCAAGAAACATGAAAGGAGAGCGGCAGTGAGCAGTGGAGGAGCAGATCACAAGGTCAAAGAGCGCATGGAACAGTGAGAGAACTAGAACAGCTGTGGCTCTCTCCGCTCCCCCACCACCTGTGCCCAGCTCCGGTGAACAGAGCAGCAGTCTCAGGAACTGGCCATGCCAAGTTCAGCTGACAGCAGGACCCAAGCAGGAGCAGAGTCCAGCAGCAACATCAGCATCTCTGGCACCAGCAGCAGCAGATCCAGTAGTGGCAGCAGTGGCAGATCCAGCAGCAGCAGCTCCAGAGGTAGCAGTCACAGATCCAGCAGCAGCAATGGAGGATCCAGCAGTGGCAACTAAAGCAGAGAAGCAGCACCAGCAGAAGCAGCAGCAGTGGTGGACCCAGCAGAAGCGACAGACCCAGCAGTGGCAGCTCTAGAAGCAGCAGTGACAGATCCAGCAGTGCCAGCTTCAGGAGCAGCAGTGGCGGTTCCAGCAGCAGGGATGCTGATCTTCAGGGCCACAGTTGCCAGGCTCGGTTTGCCCCACAGGAAAAGCGAGTGCCCAGCTCCAGAAATCAGAACAGCAGCCCAATGACCCAGCCAGCAACTTGACTGAGACCAAAATCATCCAAAAAGGTAACTGGGATTGCACCAGGGAAGGTCACTTTATATTGATTAAGGGCACACTCCAACAAGAGGACAATCCTAAATTACAATCCTAAACATATATGCACCTAACATGGGGGCTCCCAAATTCATCAAACACTATTAAAACTAAGGTCACAGATAACACCAAACACAGTGGTGGTGGGTGACTTTAACACCCCACTCTCATCAACTGACAGGTCATCCTGGGAAAAAATAAACAGAGAGGCATCTGGACTAAATGAGGTCATAGAAGGAATGGACCTAACAGATATATACAGGACATTTCATCCAAAGGCTGCAGAATATACATTCTTTTCAGCAGCACATGTAACATTCTCTATAATAGCCCATATATTAGGACACAAAGCAAATCAACAAATTCAGGAAAATTGAAATAATTCCTTGCATTCTAGCTGTCCACAATGGAATTAAACTACAAATCAGTAGCAAGAAAGGCTATAGAGCATACACAAAATCATGGAAACTAAATAATACACTACTAAATGATGAATGGGTCGATGAAGAAATCAAGAAGGAAATCAAAAAATTTATGGAATCAAACAATAATGAGAATACAACATTCCAAAATCTCTGGGACAAAATGAAGGCAGTTCTAAGAGGTAAATTTATAGCCTTAAGTGCCTATATTAAGAAACTAGAAAGGTCGCAAGTAAACAACCTAAAAGCCTTGGAAAAGAAAAACAAGGCAAACCAAAAATCAGTATACAGGCAGAAATAATAAATGTTAGGGCAGAAATTAATGAAATAGAAACAACAACAACAACAAAATCCAAAAAATTAATGAAACAAAGAGTTGGTTCTTTGAAAGGATAAACAAGATTGGTAAACCCTTAGCAAATCTGATCAAAAGAAAGAGAGAAGAGACACAAATTAATAAAATCAGAGATGAACAAGGGAACATCACAACAGATTCCAGAGAAATTCAAAAGATCATAGGGACATACTATAAAAGCATATACTCCACAAAGTATGAAAATCTGAAAGAAATGGATGATTTCCTTGATTTATATGACCTACCTAAATTAAATCAAAATGAGATTAATCACTTAAATAGACCTATAACAAACATGGAGATCCAAACAGTTATCAATAATCTCCCAACTAAAAAAAGCCCAGGCCCAGATGGATTTACTGCTGAATTTTACCAGACATTTAAGGAAGAGCTAACACCATTGCTTCTTAAGCTTTTCCAGGAAATAGAAAAAGAAGGAATTCTACCAAACTCCTTCTGTGAGGCCAGCATCACCCTGATACCAAAAACAGGCAAAGATAGAACAAATAAAGAAAATTACAGACCAATCTCCCTCATGAACATAGATGCAAAAATTCTCAACAAAATTTTGGCAAACAGAATACAAGAATATATCAAAAAGATCATTCACCCTGACCAAGTAGGCTTTATCCCAGAGATGCAGGGATGGTTCAATATATGCAAATCTATAAATGTAATACATTATATAAATGTGTTGAAGGACAAAATTCACATGATCATCTCATTAGATGCAGAGAAAGCATTTGACAAAGTCCAACATCCCTTTATGATAAAAGTCCTACGGAGACTGGGAATAGAAGGAACATATCTCAATATAATAAAAGCTATTTATGACAAGCCTACAGCCAACATATTACTAAATGGGAAAAAAACTGGAAGCTTTTCCAGTAAAATCAGGAACAAGACAAGGGTGTCCAGTGTCCCCAAGTAAGCCAGATGCACAAAGGTGAGGCAAGTGCAAGGTCTCACATGCCCACTAGGTGGCAGAAGCCTCTAGTGTTCTATTGCAGATGCTGAGGCCTAAGTGTGCCAGTTCTCTCTTTCTCTCTCTGTCTCTAAAATAAAATTGGAAAAAAAAATTAAAAATTGAAAAAAAAAAAAAAAGCTCCTGAATAAGTTGCTGCATTCTAACTGACCTGAATTTCTTGTTTGTTAGAATCATTGGTGCAGGTCACTTTGGTTTCTGAAGAAAATAGTTTAATATCTCATATGCTATCACAATACTGAGTACAATTATTTTCCAATCAACTTGAATGTGCTAAAGATTGATGAAAGCATCTTGTTCTTTTGCAAATAAGAGAGTGGAAAGTCATTAAATGAGAAGAGTTAAGTCCAACAATAAGCATCATTTTCCTCTTTAAAGTACCTCAGACATTGTACTTATTTGGCAACAGAGGTATTTCCAGATAGAGGAGGTAACATGCAGTCATACTGAAGCAAGGTGGCCTTATAAAAAGACCACCCCATGAATAGTGAGACACATGTGCAAAATGAAGACCACAAGGATCTGGGAAATAACCATCTATATAGTCACAGGGTGGCCTTGAAATCATGGCAATGCTCTACATCTGCCTCCCAAGTGCTGGGATTAAAGGCATGCACCACCATCCTACAAGCCAGATGTTTCAGGGGAGTGGGGAACATGGTAAGACCAGTGAATTCCATGATCATGCAATACTTCCTTAGCTGTGAAGTGAGTTCCTTAGTCAGAATCAATGCTCTGTGGAATACCATGATGGTGGATAAGGCAAGTTTGTAAGCCCACAGATGGTAGATTTGGCAGAAGCACTATGTGCAGGAAAGGCAAGTGCATACCCAGAATAAGTGTTTATTTCAGTATGGACAACACACTGCCATTTCCATGATGGAAGTGGTCTAATATAGTCAACTACCACACCAAGGGCTCAGAATTGGTCTCTGCTGCTGGCATATTTGGTATGCAGCGGTAGCTATAGCCAGTTCAGCCTTAGTAAGTGGAAGTCCATGTTGTTGGGCCCAGGCATAACTTGCATCTCTTCCACCATGGCCACTTTGTTCATGGGCCCTTTGGACAATGACAGAGATGGCTGAGGAAAGTGATTGACCACTATCTACAGAATGGGTCAGCTTATATAACTTATTATTAATGTCATCCTCTGATGAGGTCATCTTCTGATGAACATTAACATGGGACATAAGTTCCTTTATGTCCTTTTTCCATTCAGAGAGTTCTATCCATATACAACTTCCCCAAATGTTCTTCTCACCAATTATCCAACTGTGTTCCTTCCAAGTCCTGGACCATCTGGCCAAACCATTGAATCAGCGTATAACTGCACATCTGGCCATTTTTCTTTCCAAGCAAAGTTCACAACCATGTGCACTGCCTGAAGTTCTGCCCATTGTGAAGACTTCCCTTCACCACAGTCCTTCAGAGTGGTCCCAGAAAGGGGCTGTAATGCTGCAGCTGTCCACTTCTGGGAGGTGCTGAAACATCTGTAAGCCATGCCCTTGTCCTATCATCCTCGGTCAATTGATCATAGGGCACACACCATGATTCCATAGGTGCATGCTTGGGAACAGAATGCATTGTGACAGGAGTAGAAGGCATAGGCATTTGGGCAACTACCTCATGTAACTTATTTGTGCCTTCAGGGCCTGCTTGAGCCTGATCACATATATACCATTTCTACTTGATGATGGACTGCTGCTGTGCACATCCAACTTTATGGCCTGGTGGATCAGATAAAACCCAGCTCATAATGGCCAGCTCAGTTTGCATAGTAACTTGGTGGCCCAGTTGTCAAATGTTTAGTTTCCACTAAGGCTCAATAGTAGGCCAAGAGCTGTCTCTCAAAGGAAGAATAATTGTCTGCAGATGATGGCCTGGCCTTGCTCCAGAATCCCAAGGGTCTCCTCTGTTATTCACCTATGGGGGCCTGCCAAAGACTCCAAACATCATTCCTATCTGCCACTGACACTTCAAGTATATTGGATCTGCTGGATCATATGGCCCAAGGGGCAGAGCAGTCTGCACAGCAGCCTGGACACCTGTTGAAGACTCCACTGAAAACTAGTAGCTTTATGAATCACTTGGTATATGGGACAGAGTAAGACACCCAAGTGAGAAATGTGCTGTCTCCAAAATCCAAATAGGCCCACTAGACATTGTGCTTCTTTCTTAATGGTAGGAGAGGCCAAAGGCAACAACTTATCCTTCACCTTAGAACGAATATCTCTGCATGCCCCACACCACTGAACTAAAAGTTTCACTGAGGTGGAAGGTCCTTGAATTTCTGATAGATTTTTTTTTTCCCATCACCTGATGCTCATATGCTGTGCCAGCTACTCCAGTGTGGTTTCCACCTCCTTCTCATTTGTTCCAATAAGCATGTCATTGATATAATGGGCCAATATGACACCTTGTGGAAGGGACAGTCAATCAAGATCCCTGTGAACTAAGCTATGACACAGGGCTGGAGAGTTAATATAACCTTGAAGTAAAACAGTGAAGGTGTACCTTGCCAGCTAAAGGCAAATTGGTTCTGGTGATCCTTATGGACAGATATGGAGAAGAAAGCATTCAATCAATAGCTACATATCAGGTACCAGGAGATGTGTTAATCTGCTCAAGTAAAGAAACCACATCTGGTACAGCAGCTGCAATTGGAGTCACCACCTGATTAAGTTTCTCATAAATCACTGTCATTCTCCAGAATCCATATTTCTTCTCTACAGGCCAAATAGGCAAGTTAAAGGGAGATGTGTTAGGAACCACCACCCCTGCATCCTTCACGTCCTCTATAATGGCATTAATTTCTAAAATTCCTCCAGGGATGCTGTTTTTGATTTCCTGATGGTGGGAGCTTCAATTGCTTCAATTTGGCCTTTGCAAACATAATAGTCCTCATTCTACAAGTCAGGGAACCAATGTGGGTGTTCTTCCAACTCCTAAGTATATCTATCCCAGTTGTGTATTCTGGGATTGGGGAAATAATCACAAGGTGAGTTCAGGGACCCACTGGACCAGCCATCAGTCTAACATTGGCCAAAACTCCATTGATCACCTGACCTCCATAAGCACATACTTTAACTGGAGGACCACAATGCTTTTTGTGGTCTCCTGGAATCAATGTCAATTCAGAGCCAGTGTCCATTAAGCCCCCAAAGGTCTTATTATTTCCTTTTTCCTAGGGTACAGCTACCCTAGCAAGAGGCCACAGGTCCCTCAGAGGAAGGATAGGAGTAAGCTGAATATTTAAACTTTTGAAGGTTGTAGAAGGCTCCATCTTCTAGGGGATCCAGCCAGCCCTTCACAGTCCTTCAATCAGGGCTCAGCATCTGAAAACGAGCTCAAGTCTGGAAATTGATTATAAGGCCATGATTCTCTGTTGTTATAATTTAAATTTTATGTTCCTTTTCTCTAGTACTTTTCTGCTTATACAGATCAAGCAGGAACTGAGTAGGCTTCTTTCTTTCCTATTTGACTTCTTGGAACACCATGATTAATCAGCCAAAGCTGAAGGTCCATGTGAGTCATACCTTTATGTGCATAATTTTGCCTATGCTGTCTATTATAAAAAACACGTTCACAATGCCTTTCGTGATTCAGTGCTGCCACTTGGCCCAAGCCAGATTTATGAATATATCAGCACCAAGCCAGCCCTCCAGAGAATATAGCATGAAATACTCCATACTGAAATGATGAACAAACATATTGAAGAGGTCACAGGAGGGAAAAAATAATCAAAACTATAAAAGACATGAAAGGATATGAAGACCAAGGAAACACCAAACTCCACAAAGTCTTAAACTTAACAGAGGTTAATTCATGTCTCACAATTATAACTCTGAACATCAATGGATTCAACTCCCCAATCAAGCACACAGGTTAACAGCAAGGATCAGATAAGTGAAGTCAGACATTTGCTCTCTACAAAACACCAAGCTTATCATTAAAGATAGGCATTACTTTAGGGTAAAAGGATGAAAAAAGGAATTCCAAGAAAATGGATATAAGATACAAGCAAGTGTGACCACCCTAATATTTGAAAAAATGGACTTTAAACCAAAACTAGGGCTGGAAAGATGTCTTAGCAGCTTATGCCCATGCCTGCAAAGCCTAAGGACCCTTATTCAATCTCTCTACAGATCCCACATAAGCCTTATGCACAAAGGTGAGGTAAGGGCAAGGCCACACATGCCCACTAGGTTGTGCAAGGGTGTGGAATTTGATTATAGTGGATGAGGCTCTGGCATGCCAATTCTCTCTCACACACACACACATCCAAACTTACTCTCTCTAAAATAAAATTAAAATTAAAAAATAAATCAAAAGCCACCAAAAATGATGGAGATAGTTTCATACTCATTATGGGAACTTTTCAATAAAGGATATTACAATCATAAAATTATATGCACCAAATATGGGTGCACCAAGTTTTTAAAGAAAAAATATTGATAATAAATTAGAAATAAATTCCAATACAATAATAGTAGATTTTAATACTCCATTATTTTCAATAGACAGATCATCTAAACTGATAATAAAAGAAGAAGTAATAAATCTAAATATCACTATATATGTATCAAACGGACTTAATAGACATCCACAGAACTGTCCAATCTAACTCTACAAAATACCCATACTTCTCAGCAGCTCTTGGAATCTTTTCTGAAATAGATCATATGCTAGGGCATGAAGCATGTGTAGTAGATTTAATTTATTCCCTTCATTTACACAGGTGTTAAAATTAAGTTTGTAGGGGCTAGGGAAATGGCATAGCCTTTTGACTGCAAAGGCTGACAACCCCGATTCAATTCCCCAGGACCCGCATCAGCTAGATGCACAAGGGAGCACATGAATCTGGAGTTCATTTGCAGAAGCTGGAGGTCCTGGCACACACATTCTTTTCTCCCTGCCTCTTCCTCTCTCTTTCTCTCATAAAAAAATAATAATAATAAAATAAGCTTGTAACTTGAGTCTAAGTTGCCTGTTTAAGTGGATCTGGATTGCAGCCCAATGATATGAGGTTTAATCTCTGGGGGACATATTTGTTGTGGTTTTGTGCTTGCTGCTTTTTTAGTGTTTGCTGGCTGGTTGTGGTTTCTATCTGCTTGGATTTATGAATGGCCACCAGCCTCTTCAGCCACTGATGGAGCTGACCTTGGATTTGTAATCATGAAAAAAAGAAAATCCCTTTATTCCACAAGACTGTTTGGTTCAATGTTAGAAATCAACCTCATGCAAAACAACAGAAAATACACCAACTCCTGGAGAATGAAGAACTCACTATTATCAATAAAATTGTTGTTGAGGGCTGGAGAGATGGCTTAGCGGTTAAGCGCTTGCCTGTGATGCCTAAGGGCCCCGGATCGAGGCTCGGTTCCCCAGGTCCCACAATAGCCAGATGCACAAGGGGGCGCACACGTCTGGAGTTCGTTTGCAGAGGCTGGAAGCCCTGGCGCGCCCATTCTCTCTCTCTCCCTCTATCTGTCTTTCTCTCTGTGTCTGTCGCTCTCAAATAAATAAATAAAAAATGACCAAAAAAAAAATTGTTGAATAAATCAGAGAGGAAATCAAAAATTTTCTAGAACTAAATGATAATGAAAACACAATAGACCAGCATTGATGGTACACAATTAAAGGAGTACTAAAGGGATAAGTTTATAGCAATAAATTCCCAAATCACAAAAACAGAGATACCTCAGGGCTGGAGAGATGGCTTAGTGGTTAAGGCATTTGTCTGCAAAGCCAAAGGATTCCAGTTCAATTATTCATAACCCACATAAGCCAGATGCACATGGGGGCATATATATCTGGTGTTCATTTGCAGTGGCTGGAGGCCCTGCCATGACAATCCTTTCCCTCTCTCTTTTTCTCTCTCTCTTTCTCTCTATCAAATAAATAAATAAAATATATGTTTTTAAAAATATAGGGATATTAAACCTTTACAACTTAAACACCTATATCAAGGCTTTAAATAAACAAGGTCAGTCCAAACTCCAAAGTACCATATGGATTGAAATAATCAAATTAGAACAGAAATCAATGAATTCTATATGAAGAAAACCAGTTACATTTTTATTAAATACTGGCTCTTCAAAATATTAAAAAAGATTGTTAACCATTTTGACAAAGGGATCAAATGAGAAAAAGAGAAGACTCAAATAAACATGATTATACTCAAGGTAAAAGGAGATGTACAATAGTTACCAATGAAAATCAAATCATCAGAGCCTCTTTTGAAAACCTATATTCCACAAAATTGGAAATTTTGGAAGAAATGTATAAGTTCATTGACTCATGACAGTTACTAAAACTAAACACAGAAGAAATAAGTTAGCTGAATAGAGCTGTAATATCTAATGAGATTAAAATATAATTAAAAGCAGGGCATGGTGGTACATGTCTTTAATCCAAACACTCAAGAGGCAGAGATAGGAGAAGAGCTGTGAGTTCAAGGCCACTATGAGAATGAATTGTAAATTCAGGGTTGATCTGAACTAAATTGAATCCCTACCTCAAAAAACTAAAAAATAAAGTAAAATGTAATTTAAAATATCCTGACCAACAAAAGGCCATGCCCCAGACAGATTCATTGTCAATTTCTACCATACCTCCACTGAAGAACTAAAATTACCTTAAGTAAAGTCACATAAATGAAAAGGACTGAATTCTTCCTGACCCTTATATGAAGGCATCAGTATACTAATACTTAAACAAGACAGACACAAGGCACAAGAAAAGAAAAGGAAAAAAAAATACAGCAATATACTTGGTACACTGAAGTACATTAATTCTCAAGAACTTTTATGAAAATAAATTCAAAGAAATAATAAAAGTATCATCCTTAGAGCTAGAGAGATACCTCCGTGATTAAAGGCACTTGGTTATAAAGCCTGATGGATTCTGTTCTATTCCTCAATACCTAAGTAAAGTCAAATGCACAAGGTGGGGCATAAATCTGGAGTTTCCAGTAGCAGGTGGCCCTGGTATGCAAAGAAGTCTCTTCTGTTTTCTTTATTTTCATTTTAAAAGTTTGTACTTTAATATGCCATGGAAATGTGTGTGCACATGCATGTGTGTGCACACACACCCACACACACAACAAAACAACAAAACAAACAAACAAACAAAAAACCTAAACAACAAAAACAAAGAGGGCTAAAAGCAGCAAGAGAGAAACAACTCATGAAATACAAAGGTAATGCAATCAGAATTAGCTCAGATTACTCAGTGGAAACTCTGAAAGCCAGAAAGGCCTGGAATGGAGCACTTCAAAGTGTGTGTGTGTGTGTGTGTGTGTGTGTGTGTGTGTGTGTGTGTGTGTTCCAAGAAAAACAATTACATTGGAACTTCTGGTCAACCATGTCTCAGCTCTCAGGGTAACAGCAGGCAAGAGCTGTTGAGCTTCAGTATGAGTAGGTCTTAGCACATCCCCAGTGTTCAGGAACAGAGGGACAGAATTGGGAATGTGCTTATTCCCATGCTCTCAGGTAGTCCACTAGATCTTAAGGTCATCCCAACAACTGAGCACAATGACTGCACCCCTTACTCCCAAACCAGGTTTGCCTCCTCAGTCCATGTGCCTCCCTGTCTTCCCCTGACTGCTGATTCCATGTGAGACCCATGTGCTCCCCATCTCCTACCAAGCACCTATAGGAACCCATTCTCCCCCATCTTCACCACACTCCCACAGGCACCCATGCTTCTCCTTCTCTGCCATGTCCCAGCAGGCTCTGCTAACAACTGAGCACATAGCCCGCCCATCTCTGCTGTGCTCCCACAGTCACCTGTACTCCTCAGCTCCTCTACACTCCCAAAGGCTCTAACAGAGCTATCGACTGACTGCTCTCTCCCCTGACTCCCTCCTCCCTTAATTCAGCAGGCTCCCAAATAAGTCTATGGCCTACCAGCTCTTCCCTATCTCCCACTGCACTCCGGCTGGTTCCACCAACTGAGCCCATATCCCACCCACCCTCCTTTGTTTCCTGCCCTGCTTCTACAGGCATCCATGCTCCCTGTCTCTGGCTGCTCTCCTGCAGGGTTCCCCAACTGAGAGTGCACCCCACTCATAATCCCATCTGCCATTCTCCCCCTGAATACCGACCCTTCACACCCTAGGCTGATTACAGGTACCCCATGAGTGCTCCTTGTCCATTGTTTCTGTCTCTCCCACATCAGCCAACTCCCTGATCCAGCCTGGGCTGTTGTACCCAAGACCCCCTCCATGCTTCCAATACCCCATCTGTTCCTACTGACTACTTGAGGCATCACCTCAGTACCAGAAGGGGAACACAAGAATATCAGGCAATCAACTGCCTGAGGGAACCAATGAGTCCTCTGTAACTTGCCAATATGGGTATAGTAGGAGAGCATATGAAAGTGCTATGACCTCTGAGCCACAGGTAAGACAAAACTGATACCATGTCAAAGGTATTCCAGACATCCAATCTCACATTTGGTATTAAGCACCAGCTCAGAGCTACTGGTGATCTTATGCCCTCCATAAGCTACACATCTTGAAATACAAAGCCATCACAACCCTATCCTATTTAAACATAATAGGGAATCCTTATTGAAGGTAATACAAGGGAAAACTGTTGCTTCCTCCTTAATTAAATAATATTCCCAAACCAAGATGGGTACACCACAGTGTAAAAGAAACAACAGGAAACAACAAGCTGAGATTCCCAACAAGGTTTCCTAGTCCTACAATGGAAGTCTCCCAGGAAAACATAGAAGAAGCAATAGAAATAGAACCACAGAATGAAAGCACAAGATGTGGGACTCTGACTAAGCAATTTCAAAACTGATAGCACATAAACAAAACAACAACAACAACAACAAAACAATCATACTAAAGAAATCCACATAACTGTCTTCACTAGGCTTAAGCTAATAGACAAAACTCAGACATACTTCAAAAGAGCCTTTTTGGACAATGGAACACTCAGGAGCCATAGATTGTTACTAGAAAATTTTTAGTGCCAGGGATGGGATACCTCCCAATGACTTGTTGGCCAGGGATTTCCCTGATGCCCCCAAAGCATTACAGGCTATTGCCAAGGCCTTTGGTTTCCCACCAGGAATAAATGGTAAGACCCTATTGCAAAAGACTTCACATACTTGGGCTGCAAGGTCACTGAGAAATCCTGCTGGAGCTAAGATGAAAACTTCCTCCATGTACACCAGCTGACAGAAAGCTGGAATAAAGCCACACTGCATGCAGTTCAATAGGAGAAAGAGAAATCACCAATGAAGATACTCAACAGTGGACACTGTAAGCCTTATATTTGGCCAGCCAGGCAAAAAAAAAAAAAAAAAAAGCCAATGTGTGCAAGAGTGGCACATCTGTTATGGGGGAAACCAACTGCTCTCCAATTTGACTAAAGGCCCGCTCCATGGGAAGGAATACATACCTGATACTGAAAACCTATGACGGGGTAGGCATGAGTCATCGAGGTGTAATGTCTGCTGCTGTCTGGCTAAATATATGTACTATTCTCACCAAATGGCCCAGTAAGTACTTCTCTTAATGTTCATACCCATATATTAATGCTACTCTCACTTTTGGTAGAGAACCTTCTCTTTTCATATGGCAGTGACCTTTGGATAGCTCAGAAGGAACCACGATGCTGAGAAGAAGTGACAGAAGAGTAGTCATCACTGAAATATCTCTATCACACCTTCCAAGGATCAGGGTCCATTGCAGAAGTGGCAGAAAGAGCCAAAGTAAGGGTAGGACTCCTTATAACATGCTCCTCCAGATGTAAAATAGCCTGGATATCCATTACCTCACAGTGTCTGATACTACCTACACAAGACCATCATGATAGGAGAAAAAGATCATGACATCAAAATTAAAAAGTGACTGATTGAGGGGGGGGGATGTGATGGAGTGTGGAGTTTCAAAGGGGAAAGTGGAGGGAGAGGGAACTACCATGGAGTATTGTTTACAATTATGGAGTTTATACAACAAAATTATGAAAGAAAATTTTCCCACCCTCTGAAAAGAGAGTTCCATTAAGATATAAGAATCTAACAAAACAATAAACAGTCTGGGCCAATGAAGAAACTCTTGAAGATACATTATTTTTTAAATTCTAAAGAAGGAAAACAAACAGTGAGTATTCAAAGAAGCAAGACAAAAAACAGACATTACATACAAAGACAATCCCATAAGAATTACCTCATATTTCTCAATGGAAAACCTGACATCCAGAGGGGTCTTGAATGATAAACTTCAAAGTCTAAAAACCTATGACTTCCAACCCAAACAACTCTACTGAGCAAAAGTGTCCCTCATAATAGATGGTAAAAGAAAAATTTTCCATGATATAACCTGGCCCTATGACTATATGAATACAAAGTCAAACCTGCAGAGAACACTTCAGGGAATTCTCCACACAGAAGAGTCAAAAAGCCAATCTCAAGAGCCAGCAAATAGAAGATCACAATAAACAAATCTAGAACAGGCTCACAAAAGTACAAAGCCCAAGAAAATGTCAGGCCCCATAAAGCCCCCTAACATGGCAGAGATCAATTCAAACCTCACAGTAATAAACATAAATATTAATAGTCTTAACTCATCCATCAAAAGACACAAACTAAAAAGGTAGATCAGAAAAATGGCCAACCCTTCTACCTGCTGCATCTAAAAATCCAACTCACCACTAAAGACAGACAACTACTCAGGACAAAAGGATGTAAAAGGATATTCCAAACAAAAGGAAGTATGAAGCAAGAAAGTTTTGTGATATTAATATTTAATAAAATTAATCAAAATAGACAAAGAAGGATACTTAATACTCATAAAGAGAAGGATCCAGCATAAGGATATTACAATCATAAATCTATATGTACCAAACACAGGTGCAACACAGTTTATAAAACAACACCTATGTGACAACAAAATAGAAATAAACAGTAACACCATCCTAGCTGGGGACTTCAATACTCTATTGTCATCAATAGACAGATCATCCAAACAGAAATAATAGAGCTCAAGAACACCATAGATCAACTACACCTTACATTCTACCACACTTCAATAGAATTACACATTCTTCTCAGCACCCTACAGAGCTTTCTCCAAAATAGATCATATATTAGGCCATAAATCATGACTCCAAAAGTCAGAAAAATGATGCCATTTCCTGCATCTTATCAGATCACAATGCTTTAAAGCTAGAAATTAACAACAAGAGATAAATGAGGAACTCCACCAGCCTCTAGAGAATGAACAATGCACTTTTAAATAATGAATGGGTAGTAAAAGAAATGAGAAAAAGTAAAATGTCTTGAATTGAATGACAATGAGAACACAACTTACCAATACTTACAGAACACAATGAAGGCAGAGTGAAGGGGAAAAGTCATAGCCATGGCACTTAATTCCTCGGTAAAAGAGAAAGAATAATACCAAATTAATAAGCTAACCATCTACCTAAAAAAACAAGAAGCATCCAACCCTACAAGCTCCAGACAAAAAGAAATAATCAACATCAGAGGAGAAATTAATGAGTTGAAAACTAAGAAAACTGATGAAACAGAGATGTGGTTCTTTGTAAAAGTCAAAAAAAATGATAAACTCCTGGTCAATTTGATCAAATTGGTGAAAGAGAACTCTCAAATTAACAAAACCAGAAATTAAAAGAAAGATGTCACTACAGACATCAGTTAAATTGAAAGCATCATCAGGATTTATGAAGAGACTCAGTCCCCAGACAGTCAGTGGGTTTAGAACCAGAAGGTGCTACATGGGCGACTGGGGGATATGACCAATATCTGTCCAAGCACCTCATGGTCTAACCTACTTAGCAACAAATAACCTGTCTTGATGCTCACACAAGTGCAATAGTGGCACAGAGCCATGGTGGGGAACCAACTGCTCTTGCTTTGGCTAACTGATCCCCTCAGTGGTAAGGTAACCATAGCTGGATCTGGGAAACAAGTCAGAACCATATCCAAACATGAGCCCGCTCTCCATTTTCAAGCTACTACCAATCCTGGGCTACAAGACGGCCTAAACCTATTAAATTCTTTATTAAAAAAGTAATGGTTATCTCATTTTTCTGATGCTAACTTACTCTCCATTGGAGAATCGGGTTCTTTTTTTTTCAGATAGATGTAGATCCTAAGGAGAGAGCCATCATACCTCAAAGGGGCCCTGGCTGAAACTAAGAAAATTGGCGAAACAAGCAAGGGTGCTGTTTTCTTGGTGAACAGGGTACCAGCACAAGGGTGAAGGAGATCAACACACAGAAAAATCAACTCCTACCAAATCAGAGAGCCAGAGCCTCAGAGGCCTCCAACACCTCATTACTGAAGCAGACCAAAAATGAACCCAACATGGCTCAGGAAAATTTTGTGGTAGAGGGTATGGAAACTGTGTCAGAGCCATATGTTGGGCCATGATATGCAGAGCAGTTTATCCTACCCATAACTGTGGGCTAACTGCAGAATGCATGACCCATATACCTCAACAAGGAGGGGCTAGCGGGAGTGGGTAGGACATGGATGAGCCTAACAATGGTACCAAATTGACTGTATTCACTGAGTACAAAACTAATTAATAATAAACAAAAAAGAAAGTACACTAGAACCTGGAAAAGCCAAAATTTCAGATCAAATATATTTGATTCTAAAGCCAAGTGTCTTTGCTACAATAAGTTTAGTTTGACTTAGATCTGGAGAGAAAATATTGAATATGTATATACATGTAAACATAAATGGAATGTTTATTGGCAGCTATTACTCAAGGAAATTCTAGCATTCCAATAGGGTTTGTACAAAAAGGATAAATGAAACAAATGCTTTCACCTCTACTCATCAAATTCAAAAAAAAAAAAAATAATCCTCTGCTCCACAAAATTGGATAATCTGGAAGACATGGATGAATTCCTAGACATATGCCACATACCAAATCTACACTTAGGGCACATTAATCCATTAAAAACTCATATTATTCAAGATTGAAAATGCAATCAAAAAGCTCTTCTACAACAAAAGTCCAGGACCAGATGGCATCCCACATGAATTCTATCAAACCTTCAATAAAGAATTGAAACCAAGGCCGGGTGTGGTGGTGCATGCCTTTAATCCCAGCACCTGGGAGGCAGAACCCATATCTGGAACAACAAACCAGGTCAGAATCCTATGGAGACAAAGAATTTGCTCTGCAATGACAAGTTCCCACTAGTCTCTGGATAAAAGTAGGCATACACACATCAAATTCTCCCTAAATTATCAATGCTTATCCCATTTAACCTATGCTGACTTCACTTTCCTTTGGAGAATATGTTTTTCTTTTTCAGAAGGTATGAAGACCTGAGGAGACGTACAACCCCTTACACTTCAGCCAAGGCCCAGCTGAAACCACAGAAAAATTTGGGAGATGAACAAGCGTACTGCTTCCATTGTAACCCTGATAATCCATGCCAAGGTAAAGGAGACAGATGCTGATGGTATTCGACATATACCAAAGCAGAGGTTCCCAAGAGTTCATCACTGAGATAGTCTTAAAATACACCTACCAAGGCTCAGAGAATTTTGAAGAAGAGGGAGCAGAAAATTGTACAAGTCACATGTTGGGACATCAATCCCAGAGGCATTGTTCCCCCATCCTCATATCTGACTACTGCTCTCACAAGACATAACCCACAACCCCATGGAGACTACTAGCCACCCCACTAAGGAGGTCCCCCAGTGGAATGGAGGCAGGGAAAAGGGAAAGGATGATACCAACACATGATATATCCATATTAAGCATGTCCGTAATTTTAAAAAAATTACATTGCAGTTCATTACAATTACACAATGCATTAAAACTAAAGTAAAATGTAGCATTATGAGAAGCCTACTGTAAAACATTCAGATTTTACAACCATCTGCAAGGCAGTACATTTTCTTCTTCTATCTGTATTTTATTCTTTCAATTTTCTTACAATTCTTTTATCCCTTCTACCTTTATACTATCAGATTGAAAGCATATTCTTTATTCAACCTTACTTTTTCCAAGGTTCAGAATAGTGCCTCACAAATGGTACTTGCTTAAAACTTATAAATTAACTGAACTGCAATGCTACATATGAAGCCATGTCTTCCTTATAGCAGTTCTAGAATACCAACTGCTATTAGCAAATTACAGGAGAGTAACTATTTCAACACATTTCTAAACTACATCTACTTTAATAGTAAAAATGCTTATCAAATGCATTCTGTGTATATAATCCCCATCAATTAGGTCCCATTATACTCTTTTCACTGGAAGACAAATAATGACCTTCATTTACTACTTCCCATGAGTGGGTCATAATTAAAGGTTGAACAACTCTATCTGTTGTGTAATTATTGAAATTCATTGGACTGGTTCAATACCTTGACAATGATCCTAATTAATGAGGCAGTAATTATCAAATGGATAATCATGTGCATTATACTACATGAGGTTTTAATAGGCTACAAATTGCTAATGTGAGAAAAGAAAATAGTATTTACAAGAATTTTCTTATTTGATTTTACAAACATTCATGATTATTTTTATTGAGAAATGTAAGTTTGTCACTATTATAAAGTAGCACTTTGAAAAAGTTGGTTAAATTTAACCTATTAGCTGGAGTTTATAAATTATATCATTGTCATTGGCAAATATTTACTTTCTAAATAGAGTGGAAATACTGATTCAAATTTTAACTTAAAAAGGCCTGGGGAGCCATAAAATATATTGTGCATACATAACACTGGAGTCATCTCTAGAGTCTAGATTATGTTAGAAAATCACAAAGGAAATTTTGGGGTATGGTTTTGCAAAAAATAAAAAAAAAACTGATTTATATTTAATCTCACTGACTATTGAAAACACTGGTTTATGGAAAATAAAAATGGATATATATTTTTAAGATAGTATATTTGAATAATATTTGTACTCAAAAGAGGTATATTTTAATAATATTTTCATAACTGACAATAAAAATGGGATATCAAACTTATTTTATTGTATAAAATAACATTTTTATAATATTTTTTAATTATTTGCAATCAGAGAGGGAGAGAAGAAAACCAGAGGAAATGGGCATGCCAGGGCTTTCAGTCACTGAATATGAACATCATATGCATGTGCCGCCACTTTGTGCATCTGGCTTTATGTGGGTGCTGAAGAACTGAACATGGGTTGTTAGCTTTTGTAGGCAAGCACCTTAAATGTTGAACCATTTCTCTAGTCCTAAATAACATTTTAACAAGCTATATTTACTGAAACAATGGAAAATAGAACTCAGAGAAACTAGTATTAATTTTCATCTTAGTACTATAATGTTTATGAAATTTACTATAAATAGAACTTATACAGTAGAAAATCTTTGATAAAGTGTATTCATCTGTCATATTGATATTTATTCTTGGAAATACTGACATATTTTCTTTAGAAGCCTTCCAATTCTCATTATGATTTTAGTGTACTTTCAGTATATATATATATGTATATATATATATATATATATATATATATATATGTATGTATGTATGTATGTATGTATGTATGTATGTATATTCATAGCTGATGTTTTTCCTTTAGGGATCACTTCTAGCATTTTCAAATAATCTAACATTGTTGAAAATACTATAAGTAGTTATACTATCATCAAGGTCAGAATAGTACAATGAACTTCTCAGTGAATTAAAAGCTTCATTTGCTTACTTTTAAATGTTATGTAAGTGTGACCATGGAGCAGTGTTCAACTACAGCTTCTTTTAAGGGCAGTGACAAAATACTACACTTTCAGTTTACTTCATAAGTGTGATTGCTTCCATAAATGAAAATGTTAGCTTTTGTAGAATAAAGCAACAGAAACTATTTTAGGAAATTGGGGAATAGAAAAAAAAAATTATCTATACTTCTTTATAAGGAATTACCAAATTGAAATTGGCAGTAATGAGATCAAAGCATAACAAGAAGATGGACTGTTGGAAGTACAATGTTACAACATGAAGTGACAAAATACTTGGCTTGTGGAGAAACTAACAATAAGTGCAGGGTGTGGTACTGAACAGAGTCAGTCCAGGTTACAGGCTGGTGGACACTTAACTGACATTGTGATCCTTAGAAAATACTGTGTAGACCGGTCCAACTCAAAAAGCTAGTGAGGGAGGTTTTGCAAAAGAGAGGCCTGTTTAGGTAGATATTTTAAAGCATCTTCTCTCAAAGCAATATAAAGAATAGATGGAGATGAGAATCACAGGAACTACTTAGGAAATGGCTATAGGTAGTATACCTGAGAACTGTGGTGATTATAATGAGTAATGGTAGAAATGGTGAAAGTGGAAGGATTTAAGAAGTATTTACATGCTGCTGTGTGGTAATCAGTACATTCATTTTTGTCCCTTAAGATCTCTGAAGGCAAGATCCTTTTTTTTTTTTTTTTTTTTTTTTTTTTTTGAGGTAAGGTCTTACTGTAGCTTAGGCTCACCTGGAATTCACTATGTAGACTCAGAGGGGCCTCCTACCTTTGCCTCCCAAGCACTGGGATTAAAAGCATGTGCCATCAAGCCCAGCTGAAGAGAAGATTGTTTCTGTATGTTATTCTATTCCTAGAAATGTACCTTCTAAGTTTTGCTTTTTCACTATATAAAGTGATTAAGTTGCTTTGTCTGATCTTTATATTAACATCTAGAACAATGGACATATTTAATAGTTTATTTGTGCATACATGCATCACTGTGTACCCTTTCATCATATGCCACCCATTAACTTATCAGTGGGGTTAATTGTAAGAATTATAAAATTCATTCTTTCACTGCTTAAGCAAGCAGTAACTCCCTTCTCCTCCATTGCCAATACCACTAGGAGAGACTACCAAGGTGATTTCACATGCCTTTGTGTGTTCTCCCTTTCACTTTAATCTCCTGATTCATCTTTGTCTAGACAATGTGCAACACTTTTCTTCTTACCAAGTACACAGGTCCTTGTGTAACTGATAATGGCATTTTATTACATCTTATCGGTTTTATTTCAATCAGATAAGTAGAGTTACTATGCATATGCTGAGTGGAATTTGCAGAACATTGAACTTAATGGTAAGAGCAGGTCAAGCAGTCTACCTGACTCTGCTTTCAAGTCATTAGGGCAAAGAGCAAGGATAAGAGACACATGGGAAATGGGGAGAACAGTGATATGCAGGGACCCCAAAGATGTGAGGGAATGACTAGAACAAAATGAAACTTATCACAGGAGCTTCCATCACCCCTGCAGTAGCAAGTGACTGCTGGTTCACTCCTGCCTTTTGTATATTGCACAGAATTCTATTTAGGATAATCCTAATGTGGAATCACATCCGGAACAGGTGTCTAGAAAACACACTTCTAGTTTAGCTACCTGAATATAATAGAAAGTCACCAAATTGTTCTTATAACAAATGTATGTATAATTTTTTGTTCATACTGATAAATACAGGATTTAAAGGAGTATATTAACTATAACTTTAAGGGCTATTAAATATGCAAAGATAGCAGAGGAAGATGAACAGAAATAGAGTAACTATAACCTATATTTAATGAATTGCTTTAGGAAAATATTGTAGTAAGGTAGGATAACTTCCTTATTATACTTTGCAGTATAGATTAACAAGAGCAGAATCTTCATGACACAACAATTACTCTTAGATTAAATGAGAACCAAAATTGTTTTTAAAAAGTCTTGTGTGTATATCATATAATACTTTCCACATAATGAGATAATGATTGTCATTATTTTCAATTAGGGCAGAATAATGAGTAATCCTCAACTGTAGAGTATTTCCAAGTTTAGCTGCTACATTTTATGGATTAGATCAACATATTTTATTTAGCTGAGAACTCCCAGGTATTTAGCCAAATGCAACTACTAAACCTATGGCTGTAGAGTAACTCAGGTTCAGGTATAGATATTGATTCTAATTAAAGTCCTTTCTGTCATCTGCAGTACAATTACATGCTAGAATATATCTATGCCTTGAGATTCCATTAGTAATTAAATTGATACATTAATTGACTGTTTTTCAAACATACTGTTAAGATAAAAGTTAGTAGATTTTAAAAGTATAAACCCATAGCGGCAGAAATAATAACAAAAGATCATCAAAATATTAAAGATTTCCATATTTTAGGGAAAATATTAATAACCAATGAAGGAAAGTAAAGGTTTCACAAGAATGATCAGAGGAGAAAAAAAAAAAATACTGGTCTTCCAGTCAAGATGAGGGCCTCCTAACCACACCACACCTCCCCAGGAAGCAAAGACAAGGCATTAAGGATTCACTGGATCTTTTAGGGGACAGCAATCTCTAATAGATTGCCAGGGAGAGGGCACTGAGGGGGAAAAAGGGAATTGGCTGCTTTCTCACTCTCTGGTAGCCCACCAGTCCCCCAGCCCCCCAAGCTGCCGCCCTAGCCATAGTCTCAGGCTCAGGATAATTCCACCCTTACAGGAAAGGGGACCCAGGCCTGCATAGTTTCACTTGCCTCACTGTGCGGGGGCTATAGCTCTGCTACCCTCACCTGCGTGTGACCTCCAGCAGGCTCTGCCCACTGACCCAGGTGAGCTCAGGCTCAATCCTTCTTTCTGCCAGCCATGGGCACACCACACATATGCCTATATGTACTCAGCCTGCTCTGCCCATCTGCATACTTGCTGCTCTGGCAGCCCACATGTCATAAGCTCAGGCCCATTCCACCTGCCTACCTGCAAGTTCCCAGGCCAGCTCAGGCCCAATCCCTCAACTGCCTCACTGACCCCCCACCCCTCTGCCTGCTGTGCTTGATCTCAGGCAGCTCTGGCAGCTGCCTGGTGTGGGCTCAGGCTGATGTGCTCACCCACGTGTGGGCTCAGCACTGCTCTGCCCATCTGCTTGCCTGCCTGTCAGCTCAGGCCAGCTCTCCGAAGGGGCACCACTTCCCCCATCCATCCAGATGACAGTCCTACTCTCCCTGCCCATACACTGTGATGGGCAGCCACAGAGCAAAAGAAATACCATGAAAAATCAAATGCAAGTAAATACAATAAGATCACCCAGTCCTATAATGAACATCTCTAATCAAAACACAGAAGAGAAATTAAGATCAGAACACCAAAATGAAGCAATGAGCAATGCAACACTGACCAAACTACTGGTGGAAGTTGCAGAAAATCTACAAAGGACCCATAATTGTGTGGACGCTGCTATCACTAGACTAGACCTAATAATAAGAAAATGGAAGAAGTTGAAAGACAGTTAAGAGATATGAAATATACCTCAATAAGGAGGGGCCAGAGGGAGGGGGTAGGACATGGATAGCTTAACAATGGTACCAAATTGGCTGAATTCGCTGAGTAAAAACTAATTAATAAAAAATAGAGAGAGAGATGAAGGAAAGTGAAAAAAAAAAGAAAAAGAAAGAAAAGAGGACTACAAAAAGCAACTGGCAATGTTAACTGAAGACCTAAAGAAATGCAAGGATGAATTCTAAGAAGCATCAAGAAAATCAGAAAGTGATGCGAAAAGGAAGCTTGACAGAGGGATGGAAATGATACATAGAAAAGTATTAGAAAATGCAAACCTAATTGAATAAGCACAAAACTCCTTGGAAGCTCTCAAGAATACAGTCAGCCCTATGGAGGATAGAAAATCCAATCTGGAAGACAAGACAGAAGAAACCCTTCCAGAGTTCAAAAGTTTTAATAAGTTCAAAAATTTCTGTGAACAAAACATAAGGAATTGTGGGATACCCTTAAACATCATAGCATCCAGATGATGGGAATACCAAAAGGGAATGCAATTCAGACCAAAGGCATGGAGAACTTATTTACAAAATAATCAAAGAAAACTTTTCCATTCTGTCAAAAGAAAGGCCCATCAAGCTACAAGAAGCTAAAGAACTTGGACCAAAGGAGAAACTCCAAGACATATTACCATTAAGACTCTAAACATTGACACCAAAGAGAAAATCCTAAATATAGCTAGAGAAAAACAGCACATCACTTTTAAAGGTAACCCCATCGGACTAACATCAGGCTTTTCAATGGAAACCATGAAAACCATAAGGGCCTGGAATAGAACACTGCAAAGTCTAAGAACCTATGGCTTCCAATCCAAACTACTTTAGCCAACAAAAGTATCCCTCATAGTACATGGTGGGGGAAAAAAAAAAAAAAAACAAAAACACTTTCCATGACTGAGCTTCACAAGTATATGAACACAAAACCAAACCTACAGAGAATATATCAGGAAGTTCCCCACACAGAAGAATCAAATAATCAACCTCAAATGCTTACAAGAAGTAGATAACAATAACCAAAATCAGAGAAGGAAAAAAAATTTCAAAGTCCATGAAAAAAACCAAACCATGTGTACCAATACAATATGGCAGGGATCAACTCAAACCTCACAGTAATTACCCTAAATATTAATGGCCTTAATTCACCCATCAACAGACACAAACAAACAGGGTGGATCAGAAAATTAGATCCCTCCATCTATTGTCTTCAAAAACCCACCTCACCACTAAGGACAGACACCTCCTCAGGGTGAAAGGGTGGAAAATGATATTCCAAGCAAATGGGAATAAGAAATAAGCAGATGTAGCTATACTAATATTGGGAAAAATACACCTCAAAATAAAAATAATCAAAACAGACAAAGAAGACCACTTCCTACTTATCAAGTGAATGATCCATCAAGAGGATATCACAATCATAAATCGATGCACCAACATAGGGGCATTACAGTTCATAAAAAAACATACTTGACAATAAAACAGAAATAACCGCCAACAACCATCATAGTTGGAGACTTCAATACACCATTATCAGTAATAGATCACCCAAACAGAAACTCAACAGGGAAGTAAAGAGAGCTCAACAAAACCATAGATAATTTATACCTAACGGACATCCACAGAACATTCCATCCCCAAACCACAGACTACACATTCTTCTCAGTGGCCCATGGAACATTCTCTAAAATACATCATATACTGAGTCACAAAGCCTGCCTCCATATATTTAGGAAAATTGACATAATGCCCTGCATGATATCAGATCACAGTGCTATATTGCTAGAAATTAACAACAGAACACCCACCAAAAATACCACTGGCTCCTGGAAACTGAACAGTGCACTTTTAAACAATAAATGGATAGAGGACAGAATAAAAAAAGGAATTGCAAAATTTCTAGAAATAAATGACAATGAGAAAACATTGTATAAAATTTATGGGACACAATGAAGGTGGTTCTCAAGGGAAAATTCATAGCACTAAATATCTTCATAACAGACAGAAATCCAAACTCAATAACCTAACCATAGATGTAAAGGCACTGGAAAACAAGAAAACTCCAACCCAAAAAGCTCCAGACAGAAAAAAGTAATTAAGATTAGAGCACAAATTAATGAATTGGAAACCAAGAAAAAAATTAAGAAATTGATGAAACAAAGAGCTGGTTCTTTGAAAAAATAAAAATCATTGACAAACCCCCAACAAATCTGATCAAGCAAAAATTAAAAAGAGAGAGAGAGATGCTTGAAATTAATAAAAGTAGCAATGAAAAAGGAAAGATCAAAACAGATATAAGTGCATTGGAGAATCATCAGGACTTATTTCAAAAACCCCTTCTCCACAGAACTAGACAATATGGAGGAAATGGATAAGTTCCTAGACATATACCATCTATGACAACTAAACTCAGAGCAGATTATTCTCCTAACAAACCTATCACATTCATTAAGATTGAAAAGCTAATAAAAATACCTCTCCCAAAAGAAGAGTTGAGGACCAGATGGCTTCTCAGCTGAATGCTATCAAACCTTCATGGAAGAACTCAAACCAATCTTTCTCAAACTGTGCCATGCAATTGGAGACCAGGGAAAGCTACCCAACTCCTTCTATGATACTAGTATCACCCTAATTCCAAAACCAGGCAGAGATACCACAAGAAAATAAAACTACTAGCCTATTTCCCTGATTAACTTAGACACAAAGATACTGAAAAAAATCCTCACAGACCAAATCCAACAACATATCAAAAGCATTATCCACCTTGATCAAGTGGGATTCATGGCAGGAATACAGGAATTGTTCAACATATGGAAATCTGTAAATGTAATACACAATATGAACAAGGTTAAACACAAAAACCTCATCATGATTTCAATAGATGCAGAAAAGGCTTTGACAAAATCTAACATCACTTCATGATCAAAACATTGAAGAGAATTGGCATGGTTCATTAATATCTGAACATAATAAAGGCTAGAAACGAAGCTCATAAAGCCCAAATAATACTTAAGGGAGAGAGACTGGAGGAATTCCCATTGAGATCAGGAACAAGACAGGAGTGTCCACTCTCACCTCTACTCCTCAATATAGTACTGGAAGTCCTTGTTCAAGCAATAAGACAGGAGAAATAAATAAAAGGGATACAATTCAGAAAGGACGAATTTAATTTAGCTCTATTCAGAGATAACATGATTCTATATGTAAGAGACCCAAGAGACTCCATCCCAAAACTCTTGAAGGTGATTAACTCTTTTAGCAAAGTAGCAGGATACAAAATTAATGCACAAAAATCAGTAGCTTTTGTACATGCAAATGACAAAGATACAGAGAAATAAATAGGGGACATGGTCCCAATTTCAATAGCATCAACAAAAATAAAATACCTTGGAATAACATTAACCAAAGAAGTAAAAGGTCTATACAATGAAAACATAAAAACTTTCAATAAATAAATTGAGGAGGACTTGAGAAAATGGAAAGACCTGCCATGATCCTTGATAGGCAGAATTAATATTGTAAAAATGGCAATCCTGCCAAAGCCAATATACATATTTAATACAATTCCAATTAAAATCCCAACATTGTTCTTCACAGAGATAGAAAAAAATGATCTCAAAATTCATATGGAAAGGCAGAAAGCTTCAGATAACAAAGCATATCCTCCACAAAAGAAATTCGTCTAGAGTTGTTGCCATACCTGATCAAAAGCTATATTACAAAGCCATAATGATTAAACAGCATGGTACTAGCATAAAAACAAGAGTATAGACAAGTGGAATAGAATTGAGGACCCAGACTTTGGGTCAAACAACTATAGATACTTGATATTTGACAAAGGCCCTTAGAAAATAAGCTGAAAAAAAGACAGCAGCTTCAACAAGTGGTGTTGGCAAACTGGATATCCATATGCAGGAAATTGAACCTTGATCTACACATCTCACCATGCAGAAAACTCAAGTCCAAATGGATCAAAGACCTCAATATAAGACCAGAACCTCAGCTACTACTGGAAGAAAATATTGAGGAACTTTCCATGTTATAGGGATGGAAAATGATTTCTTGAACAAGACCCCAGTAGCACAGGAACTTAGACAGTCACTCGACAAATGGGATCACAAGAAGCTGAAGTGTTTCTTCACAGACAAACATACAATAAGCAAAGCCAATACATTACCCACAGAATGGGAGAAAATATTTGCTGACTATCCAACTCACAGAGGCCTAATCTCTAGAATATACAAAGAACTCAAAAACCTAAACAATAAAAAGTCAAACAACCCACTCACAAAATGGGGCAAAGAGATGGACAGGCAATTCACAGAGGAAGAAACACAAATGGTAAATACACACTTAAGAAAATGTTCATCATTCCTAATCAGGGAAATGCAAATTAAAACAACTATGATATTCCACCTTACCCCAGTATGGATAGCAAACATAAAAAAAAAAGAAAGAAAGAAAAGAAATGCTGGAGAGGATGTGGAGAAATAGGAACACTCATCCACTGTTGGTGGGAATGTAAGATGGTACAACCACTTTGGAAAGCAACATGGAGATCCCTAAAAAAGCTGACTATAGAGTTACCAACAGACCCAGTTATTCCTTACTTGGGCATGTACCCTAAAGCCTTTAAACCACAGTCCAGAGAGATTCGCTCAACCATGTTTATAGTTGCTCAATTCATAATAGCTAGAAGCTGGAATCAACCCAGTTGTCCATCACTAGAAGAATGGATATCTAAGACCTGGCATATCTACATGATGGAATTCTACATAGCAGTAAGAAAAAAATGACACAATGAAATTTGAAGAAAAATCGTTGAACCTGGAAGAGGTCATTTTCAGTGAATTCACCCAATCACAGAAAGATATTAGCCTCATAATGTCACTCATCTATAGCACCTAAACAAAATCTACCCAAGATGCTGACATACCCTGCAAGCATTCAAGTACATAACAATAGTGTGGGTGGGGAGGGAGGGGAAGGTGAGGGAGGGGGTTGAGGACACAAATCTGGACCCAAATGGCAATACTACCATAAAATTCTACATCCTAAAAGACAAACCAAATGGTTGAATCTTCACCAGGCCCTTAGAAGGAACACCTGAGTCACAAGGCACTGGAGAGGATATAAAAAAGACTGACCGTAATCTTCTACAGCCTCTCTCTCTCTTTCTCCCTCTTCTCTTTAACTCTTTTATATTGCTTATATTTTTCTTCCTTCTGTTTTTTTTTTTTGTTTTTTTGTTAATTTTTTTTATTTATTTGAGAGTGACAGAGAGAGAGAGAGAGAAAGGGACAGAGAGAGAGAGAGAGAGAGAGAGATTGAGAATGGGCGTGCCAGGGCTTCCAGCCACTGCAAACAAACTCCAGATGCGTGCACCCCCTTGTGGATCTGGCTAAGGTCGGTCCTGGGGAACCGAGCCTCCAACTGGGGTCCTTAGGCTTCACAGGCAAGCGCTTAACCACTAGGCCATCTCTCCAGCCCTTTTTTGTTTTTTTTGAGGTAGGGTTTCACTCTAGCTCAGGCTGACTTGGAACTCACTATGTAATCTCAGGGTGGCCTCAAACTCACTGAGATCCTCCTACCTCTGCCTCCCGAGTGCTGGGATTAAGGGCATGCGCCACCATGCCCGGCTTTCTTCCTTCTCTTAATGGGCACTGACTTGCAACTCCCAGTACCAGCAGGTGGCTATCATCCACAATGAGCTTTTGATAAGAGAGCATTACAAGTTTTCCTAAAAGAAAGACAGATTTCTGTCAGAGTATTTATGAGCCACCATAGGTTAGTGGTAAGACCCTACTGCTGAAGACACCATATGCAGTTGAGATGTGACATAGAGTGACATGGCTGGAAGCTGGAAGAGTGTCATTTCCGAGACAGTAAGTGCATCTACTGCCAGAATGTGCTACATGGGAGACTGGGGGAAAATGACCAATATCTGTTCAAGCAACTCATGGTCTAACCTACTTACCAGCAAATAACCTGTCATGATGCTCACACAAGTGCGATTGTAGCTCACAGCCATGGTGGGAAACCAACTCCTCTTGATTTGGCTAACTGATCCCCTCAGTGGTACAGAACCCATAGCTGGAGCTTGGAAACAGTCAGAACCATATCCAAAAATGATCCTGCTCTTCATTATCAAGCTACAACCAATCGTGGGCTACAAGAGGGCCTACACCTATTAAATTATCTCTAAACAAATGACGTTTATCTCATTTATCTGGTGCTAACTTTACTCTCCAATGGAGAATCTGCTTCTCTTTTTCATATAGGCACATATCCTAAGGTGAGAACCACCCCATCATACCTCAAAAGGGCCCCATCTGAAACTAAGAATATTTGGTAATATAAGCAAGGATTCTGTTTTCTTGGTGAACATGGTACCTGCAAAACAGTGAAGGAGATAGACACAGAATACAATCAACTACCAGATCAGATATCTAGAGACACAGAGGTTCCCAAGACCTTATCACTGAAGCTGACCTAAAATGAACCCAACATGGCTCAGGAAAATTTGCTGAAGAAGAGCAAAAAAGAATGTCAGAGCCACACATTGGGTCATGATTCACAAAGACATTTCTTCCTACCCATAACTGAAGGCTAACCCCACAATGCATGACCCATATACCCCAACAAGGAGGGGCCAGGGGTTGGAGAGAACAGGGACGAGTCTAATAATGTTATCAACAGGACTGTATTCCCTGGGTACAAAACCAGTTAATAAAAAAATAAAGAATGATCAGAGGTTTCATTGAAGGAAGGAATTGCTCTTCTTTCAAGTGTTCTGAGCATGATCATGGATGGAGAATGGATGAGGATGTAACCCAAATTGTGGGGCTAATCACTCAAGATTTAATTTAAATGTTATTTGAGCATCCCCTGCCTACATTCTCTGCAAAGAGACATGCTCTGAGGTTCATGATTCTGTACCTAGAAACAGCCAGTATTTAAACTTTGATCTTGGACAACAAATAAAATGAAAATAGTTATTTTCCAATCAATTCAATTATTTACCTAGGAGAAAGAGAATAGGTCATATGAATGTGTCTCTAACAAAGCTTTCCTAATTGTGTGATTTAGGGGAATAAAAATGCGACAGGATGAGGCTGTTCACTTGCCCTGGTCCAGTGTTTGAAAGTACATTTATCCCCTATACAGAGAATATTACAAAGCTCTCTAAATATTCTTCCACCAATTAATGTTAAATAGTAATTATGTAGCTAACACAATCTTCAGAAAATATATAAAGAAGTATAAAGGCAATTGCAAAAGGCAAAATGAGATAGGGATTAAGAATGGTAAAATTAAAATCAACAACCTAGAATTTACTAACTCTTTTCCTTCCAATATATGCACTTCTTTACAGCAGACAAATAAAGTCACTGAATTTTTTTCTGCTCATTTTTTTTTTTTTTTTTTTTAGCAGCTCTTAAGTATTTACACAACAGGACTTCTTTTGTGAATGCCCTGATTTTCTTTCTAACACTGAATGCAACCATCCATGCTATGCTATTCAGTGATACTGGCTTCCATTGCTGAGTAACAATTGACCATGTCCCACACCTCTATTTATTAGTTCTACCTTTGTTCCTATCGGAACACAATATGTGTTACTGTTTGTGTCACTGTGTCAAAATGACTGACTAGAAATTTTTAAATGGAGAGGATTTATTTTAGTTCATGGTTCCAGTGGTGTTAGTCCACAATGGAGTGTTTGCATGGTGATCAGAACAGTTCACCTCAAGGCAGGCCAGGAAGCAGAGAAAGGGAACATACGTTCATCCTGGACTTTCTCCTCTTTAAGCTAATCATGACAAGATGAAAACTCCTCCAGGTGTGTCTGAATCCACTAGATGATTCTAAATCCCACCAAATTGACTACAAAGAACACCCACCATGAGGGCTATTATGTAAAGTGATGCCACAGTCATTGCTTTATGTGTTTTCCAAGTGGACAGGTATAAGTTTCTGGTATATCTAAGCATGTGGTATCTGATGTTTCAAATCATTAGCATTAATTGATATGTCAATGTTAATAGATATTGACAAATTATTTTATAATTGATTCTAGTCACATAGTCTCCTAGGGGTGTGTGCTTATATAATTTGTCATATTCTAATTTAACAAATATCTATAACTGATTTTTTATGTATTCCATGGTAGGACAAAGATATTTTCACATGAGTATCTAGTATTTTTGCAACACTTAACCAAAATGAGAGGAAGGAAGAAAGAGTATTGTTCCTTTTATATGATCAACTCATCATAAGTCAAGTGAGTAGGTATAAATAGAATTTCAATCTCTCTTTCTCTTGTGTTGGACATTAAGTTTTGAATGGTTAGTTTGTTCTAATGTTGGTACTACAGATATTACCATTATACCTAATTTACAAAACAATTTAAAAATCAGTAAGAAACTTAGAAAATAAAAGCAAGGAAATGTGCTAAAAAGTTAGAAGTAAAGTAAAAGATAGCAGAAGTGATACTGCATATTAATATGATGGAATAAATTCCAAAATTTTTCTGTAAAAATTACACAGTAGAAGCATTCAGCAATCAATACCATTTCAATGAAACTTTTAAGAAGCCTCACTTCTCACTCACACTTCACCTCCACCTACAGTGCTATGAGGTATTGCTAACACTTCCACCACTCAAATTACTTTTCCAAATAGTGGAGGTTGTACATAGGGCTTAAAGTAGTTTTGATTAATCTCTTAAGGATAAAGTCAACAGCAATGTATCTATTGTGTTCCATTTGGAATATTATGTTTGTTTAAACTCACTTCTTTAATTTTAAAACATTTTGACTTTTAATTTTTATAACATGTTTCTCTTAATTATGCCCTTAATATGGACATAGACAGTATATTAATGAATTTTATGGAACTTTAAAACTAATGTCATAGCAAAGTTTTAGAGACTGAAGGAAATCTTTGAAATCTGTTGAAGTTCCCTATGGTGCTTTCAGGTGATATCACGGAGCTTCACTTTTGAATGATGCCCTTGTCAAGAAGTCTGGACTATTCAATTTGGGCTGTGATTATAACAGATTTTCAATTAATGTGCACTAGTTTCATGGTATAACTCTCTCTAGCCAATGTTAACATTTCAACCTCATTAAGATATTATGTTATATAAGTGACTATTGTTAGCTCTAATATTAATTCTGTGTCTTCTAGTAATTGAATCTAAGAGCAGTGACACAAAAAGAATTACTGACTTAATTCAGATAACTTCTCAGCAAAGTATAATGTGAATTACAATACTTTGACATAGAATAAGTAGAAATAATGTTTTAAAATAAGAAATCATTCATTTGGAAAACATTATTGCATTTCAAGTTATAGTGGTTTGTCTAAATTTACTTCCTTACAATTATAATTTCTGAACTTTATATTCAACCTCTATTAAGTAAACAGAAAAATTGAGGTCAGTATTTATATTTCATCTTGCTTGTGAATATTAATAAGTAGTACAGAGAAGGGAAATAATAAAAGATTATAGCATATCTTAGAGAAACATTGGATAAAATACAATTTTACTGAACATTTGATATTGAAAGCAAGTGTTTTGTGAACATACAGAGAAAAAGATAAATATAATATTTGCTGAGAACTTTGTCAGTATGACAAAAATACATAGGACATATGTAATTTTAATAGTCACAAAACTCTGATAAAGAGATATTGTTATTCTTATTTTGTAGTTAGAGAATCCTAAAGAAACAGACTTGAATAACTTGCCCAGGCCCAGTCACAGCACAGTGAGCAGGCAGTCTGTGCATATGTGAAGTTTTTCCCAGTCTTCTAATATATATAATCTCTCTCTCTCTCTCTCTCTCTCTCTGTATGCACATATATATATATATATATATATATATATGTATATTTATATGTATGTATATATATAGTATATATATATATAGTATATATATATACATGTATGTATGTGTATATATATGTATGTATGTATATATACATATATATATATGTATTTGTATATGTGTATATGTATATATATATATATATATATATATATATATATATATATATATGGTCTGTATATCCATCTATCTATATATAGAGAGGGGGGCGGTATACTCTTTTATCCCTGCTCCTGTTTCCCTGGAGACCCTTCTCTGTGAGAATATGGAATTCACTGTGGGATTATGAAGGCCTCAATCAGTCCCTGTGGGGTAGTGGAGTACTGTTCCTCACGGTACACCTACTCACTCTGTGGCTCTTACAATCTTTTGTCCCCCTCTGAACTGAACCAAAGAGATTGAATGAGATATGGACCCAAGACAAAAGAATGAGTCTGTTTTATCTGAACTACTGAAAAATAGGTTCTTCCTCACCATAGAGACTATAGACTTGAACCAGGAGGATGATAGCTAACAAATATTTCTTTCAAGATCTTGCTTATATCCCTGCTGAAGTATGGTTAAGCTTGATTTTCTATACATGATAATCCAAGGAGTTCTCATTAGTTGACAGTGCTGGGAATCCAGCCTTGTTCTGTGGTCTGTTTCTCTGTATTTGCTCCATGTGCTCATGGCAAATAGCAACAATTCTCACAGGCTAAGCAAATCTAACTATTTTAAATAACATTGAAAGTAGGCAAACATTTTTACTTGTAAAAATAGTTTACTCAGTAAATCTCATACATGAACATCAGTGAGACAATTTTCAATAAGTAGATATCATGGTTCTTATTTTGTGACTCTGAGTTTATCATCTGTGTAAAAGAATATAACATTCTTTGTTTCATTGGCAATGGCAAGCCTTAAAAGATTTCAAATCCAACTGTTTATCTGTCCATCTATCTATCTATCTATCTATCTATCTATCTATCTATCTATCTATCTATCATCTATCTACTTCTATATGGCAAAGGAAATTTTCTTCCTAAACGTGTTATAGGTCTACCTCTATTGCTCATGGGCCTAAGATTATAATACCTTTGTCTTTTAAACCTCAGTAGACTTAGACACATACAATAATGTGGCAATTCAAGCCTCTTTTGTGGTAGGTATTCAATTCTAGCCATTGGTAGAAGCTTCCAAGTTTGCCAACAGGACACCATTAATTATAGAATGGAAAATTATTCTCATTTTAATTTTTGGATCATCACAAGCCATCATCACATCTTCTATAACAAACAAAATAATTTCTAAACTCTGTAACAAATCCTCTACTCCAAGTATGCATGATCTCTTTATTCTACCTTAGTTGCTATTGGTATTGAAAGATGTATCCAAATGCATATATATTTTTAGGACAAACTTGGCAAAATACTTCATCATTGACTGGACTAATTTCCCAGTTAATTTAATTAAACAACATAAGAACACTGAAATCCTGTCAGGGAACATGTACTGAGTAAATATTTATGAGGTGAAAGTTTTATGAAAATAACATGCCATTTAAGTGTCTCACTTTTAGTTATCTATTTCTACATTTAGCTTTCACACTTATTTATATATTCATTTTTTCATTAAATTTATTTTGAGTGTCTCATGTGTGCCAACCATTGTTCTAGGCCGAGGTTTAATTAGTCAATTGTGACAAGCTGCTAAACATCCTGCTGCGTACAGTCTAGAATGCACAAATATAAAATAGACACAGTACAATGACTAGTGAAAAATATGGTAAGGAATCTGGATTAACAATGTGTGGGTAGAAGGACTATTTTAATGTTATTTTCATGGAAATGAGGACATTTCACAAGACCTGAAAATAGTGGAGTGAGTCTTGCTACTGTGGGTCTGCAAATAAAGAATCCTAATGCAAGAGACAAGCAGAGAAAATTCAAAATGTAAAGGCAAGGAGCAGTCTCAACCTCAAAAGTCATGTATTGTTTGAGAATGTGATATTTTTATGTTTCCAACAAAACAATAAACCCATAGAAATTTTATGACTTTAATCAAGACCACATATTTGTCAGGTAAGTCATCTATAACCAGAGCCATGATGGGTGACTAACTTTTCACAACTTAAGCAATGCCTTCTGTTGTATGCAATAGGTAGGAAAGTATGCATGCCTGTATGTGTGTATGTGCGTACATATGTATGTAGTTGGTTAGTTTGATTTACTTCTTTGTCTGGGAGGAAAAATTTCAGAGCCTTGTGTATGTCAGGCAAGTGCTCTAACACTAAGCAAAATCCACAACTCAAGGTATAGGTTATTTTGCTTGATTTTTTGAGATGGGGTACTAGACTACTCTTGAACTCTTGATGTTCCTGACTTAGTGTGAAGCATACAGTATACTGACTTTGTGAAGGAAAGTTTGTCATCACAGTAAATGTGAAATGTGAACTGAGAATGTGTATTATCTCCAAAATTATTGCCATGAAGAGGTGGATCCTATTCATCTTTGCTTGCCAGTGCTTATGTGTAATTATGTGTAATGTTTGCTGAAAAGCAATAAGTATAATTCAAGGCTACATTTAGGTCTTAGATTAGAATTTTGCCTCCTGAATCTAAGGAGACTGCATATATATATGCACACATACACACACACATACATACATATATATACATACATATATATACATATCTATATATACACATATATATACATATATATATATACACACATATATATATACTATATATATATATACAATTATGTGCCCCTGGTAAGCCACATAATTGTCTAATACTTCAGTTTCTTGTTTTTTTAATAAAAATAAAATCTTATGTTGTTATTATAAAAATAACTATAATGTACATATCAATAATCCTAGTGATATTAATCATTTTATTATTTATTTATTTGAGAGCAACAGACACAGAGAGAAAGACAGATAGAGGGAGAGAGAGAGAATGGGCACGCCAGGGCTTCCAGCCACTGCAAACGAACTCCAGTTGCGTGCGCCCCCTTGTGCATCGGGCTAACATGGGACCTGGGGAACCGAGCCTCGAACCGGGGTCCTTTGGCTTCACAGGCAAGCGCTTAACCACTAAGCCATCTCTCCAGCCCCTTAATCATTTTATATGATAAGTGTTACATGCTGTAATAGTCACAAATGGGAGTTCCTAAGAACACAAAAAGCATACCCATGTACGTGAATCATAGCAGTAGCACTATAAAAAGAATTACACCCACACAGTCAGGCTAAATAATCTCAAGATTGTGCAACAAGATGGTGTCATTCAGCAGCCAATATTTTAAGTCATTTGAGGGTGATTACTGGCTGACTTCTAGATACTAGCTAAAAACAGTCTCCCTATTCAGAGCCAATGAGACTTCATATGACATTTAAGACAGTTTGAGCATCATATTTTCTTTGTATCTCCCAGTGCTGAAATTTCACTGAGACTCTGCAGAGTGTCTCAGGCAGCTGTAGAGTTTGCTTCACAACTGAGGAACTTTGAACCTGAAAACTCCAAAATTCTAATGGAAGCCAGTGACTAACCTGCCCAAACATTGCTACAGAGCCAGATATTATAATTTTTATCCTAAGCCACAAACTATCTTCTTTGCTCCAGAAGGTAGTACAGTCTTTACTTTTCAAGATGTTTCCCAATAAAATATCTTTTAAAAATGAAGCAGGGAATGAAACAGGAAATTCTGCTCAGAACATACTAGAATCAAAAAGACTCAAGAAAAGTCTTCTCTAATAGCAAAACTAAGGAATATTCATGCAGGCCTTTCAAGGCTTTTGAAATGTAGGTCTAATTAATGATCAAACCAGTTAAGTTTTATGCTAAGAGCTGACATACAAAAAGGGTGCACTGTTTTATTTTAGCATTATGCTAATAAGTAATAAAATATAGAATGTGAAATGTTTAAGATCTGTACTTAAATTATGTCAATGTAAGATTAAAGTTCATGGACAAATCCAATGGAAATTGAATTTTCAGTGTTTCAGTGCAAATTTTCAATATTGCTAATAGTACCTAATGACTTAACTTTGGTAAATGAAAGAAAAGAAAGAAATTAAATGACATCATTTGTCCATGTAAACTTGATATATTAGAAAAGGGCATCTAAAATGCAATAACACAAAATGTATGTTTAAAAAGACTAGGATAATTATCTAACTCTTTGAAAATGAGAACTTATATCTGTATCTATAATAGCCTCCAAGATAATATTTGGGAATTTTTATAGAAAGAGATTGCATTTTTAAATATTTTATTATTTATTTATTTATTTATTTGAGAGAAAGAGTGAGAAAAAGGCTAAAAAACAGAAAGAATGGGTGTTCCAGAATCTCTAGCAATTGCAAATGAACTCCAGACACATGTGACACCTAGTGCTTCTGGCTTTACGTGTATACTGGTACTCAAATCTGGGTCCTGATGCTTTTCAGAGAAGTGCTTTAACCACTGAGTAATCCCACAAGCCTGAATTTTAGAGTTGAAAAAACCAAATACATCAAATATTCATATCAAAAGAAATTATCATTGTACACATACATATCTATCTATCTAGATATATGATTGATAGAGATAGATATATTTATATAGTTACATATACATATTTCTGTACATATGTGCATTCATATCTGAGATATTGTGGATTCAATCCTCGGTCACAATAATAAATATTGGGATGAGTCAAATAATATGAATTTTCAGTTTCCCAATACATGTATAATATGTTTGAACTATTAAGTATATGATGGTACTATATCTATATCTAATCTCTATCTATCTATCTATCTATCTATCTATCTATCTATCTATCTATCTATCATCTATCTATATGTATTCGTGATTTTAAAATATTTATAGCTAAAAATGCTGAGTTTTTAATGAAAGTAACTTGCTGGTGGAAGGACTGGCCCTACTGCTAGTGGCTTTGACTATAATTGCTGAAAGTTCGGTGCTGTAGCAGCTTCTTCAAATGAGACCATAAAGGGTGCTGTATCAACTGATGATACCTCTCAGAAAGATCCATTGGTAGATTAGTATCTAGTTTACTAGCAGCTTACTCACAGTAGGACTATAAAAATTATATTAACATGCATGAACACATTGTAATTTGATCATAATTTCTTCTTCCTACCTTCTTTGTCCTACCTGCCTCAACTACTTCTATTGAACCCCATTTTTCCAACCAAACCTTTCCTTTTTAATTTGATGTGCTTCTTTTTCATTCTTTATTTCCTTCCTTTTTACCTCTCGTTCTCTCTTTCTTTCTTTCAGCTTTCTTTCTCACTCCTTTCACCCTCTTCTATCATCCATGATAGAGTGTTGATGAGCTCAATCTGTGCAGGCCCTGCAAAAGTAGACAAGGACTATAAGATCATGCTTTTAACAGTCACTTCAAAAACCAGAGGGTAGTATCTCCAAGGGCTCCTCCCATCTTCTGGACCCTATCACTTTTGCTTCACCCTATTCTTCAATGTTTCTTCAGCCTTGGAGGTCATAGTAGGGATGTCCAAATTATTGATGTGCTCTTAACAGCAACATTGGTGTACTTTAAGTTTCCCCAGTATTCACTACAAACTGATCTCTGATCAAGGAAAGAACAACACTAATCTATGGATGCATACATAATATAAATATTTTAGAGGACAATTTGATGGGAACAAAATATCCATTTTGTTAAACAATAGTAGTAGCTTCCTCTCTAGGATCTATGACCTGCCTAGGCTTTCAGTACCAGCCATAAATTATCTCCTGTGGAGTAGCCTCAGATCCAATCAAGAAAACAGTTGGTTACCCCCATCAAAGCCATGTCACCACTTAACTAGTCACACCAGAAGTTCTTTTATGACTGAAATTGTTCTTTCTAAACCCTAATACTGCTTTATCATCTATGATTGTGTGATATTATAAGTTTTTACTATAATTTCAACAATGATCACTTCTGCACAAAAAGAAGATTTTGATATTTTCAGAAATAATATTCTTGGCTACTTTATAAAAGAATAATGCAGAAGCTTTTGGAAACATTTTTTATTGACAACTATATCTATATGTATGTATGTATGTATATATATATGTGTATATATATATATGTGTATATATATATATATATATAATACAATGTGCCATGGTCCTAGACTCTTCCAACCACCCTCCTTTGTCCCACTTTCCTTTCACCCCTCCAATGAACCCCTTCTTTCCAACCAGACTCTATTCTATTTTAATCTCATCATTTTTACCCTTACATTATGCAGGTGAAGGTATATGTAAGTAGTTGCTACCACTGTGAGGAAATGTGTCTATAAGACAGCCACCAGCTTTTGACTAGGTTTTCATTACCAAGCAGAATTTCCCTCATGCAGCACAGGCCTCAGGCCAATCAGAGAGAAGTTAGTTTTCCCAACAACAGACATGCTACCATTGCACCATTTGACACATAATGGGTAATTCAGCAGTCATGTAGCTTGATGGTCCACTGTTGGTTAAGACCATTGATGATGGTTTTCCTTTATCAACATACATAGCACTCTGAAAGCCTTTCAGCCAGCAGAGCCACTTTGAGTCTTCTAGATAGTTTGTTGGTGCTTCCACACCAGCACCTCCTGCTTCTCCTGGGATGTGGACACCATTAAAGTGGCCTCTTACCTCAAACCTAATTAGTCATCTCTGTTAGGTTCATACTTTTCTTATAGAACTTTCTCATCCATCTACCTTCATAGAGTTAGGAAAGGCAGCTCTGTAGTATGTTTGGGTTGAAGGGAGCACTGTGGTTAGTTTAATCCAAACTGCTGAAACTTTCTCCTTACCAGAAAGAAGTCTGTTTTACTTTCTTATCACTTGCATATTAAATTAGCTATCCCTTATACTTTCCTTTAAGCACTTTGCCTTTGTAATTATTACTTGGCACAATACATCTATATTTGGAGTATTTCTATTTTCAATATATTTTCTTCACTAAACAGGCATTTCTAGACTTTGATTTAAGTTGAGAAGCATGATGATCATTTCCTTTCACATAAATATAGATTGACATTATAGGGAAATTACCAGGCCTAAATTTGATACTTTTTTTTTTTCCTATGGGATTAAGGCACAATGAAGCAATGGCCAGTGGTGAAGTATGAGCATCTGTTAAATTCACAATCTAATATAGATCCAACTTGTGTTGTCTTTAATTTATAATTGTAACATCAAAGTTCAATGATGACAGATCATTTTAACAGCCAGAATAATAATGAGAAATTTTAAACCTGTTAGAAGTACCTACATGGGCTACAGTGCACTAGAGAGTAGTGCTATGAGAAGAAGGGCATCCAAAAGTTATCACCTGCAAAGCACAATAGAGAGAGCAAAATGAAATACGTCTATGTGTAAATTTTCCCTACTTATGTGCACCATGTGTAACCAACTCCATAAGCTCTCAACAAAAATTGTGCTAAACAACTTGTGTCTTACTGAATATAAACAGTTGTTTTGCCATTGTTCTTCTCAACAATTCAAGGAGGCAATGATTTACATAGTAGTTCACTTATATTTGCTTCTAAGAGTGTAGTAGTTACCTTTTTGTTTCTGGGACAAAAAGCCAAGCAGATTCAATTTATGGGAAGGCTATTTTTCTGACTTACAGTTCCTAGAACTCACTATGTAGTGTCAGGGTGGCCTCAGACACAGTGATCCTTCTAAGTCTGCCTCACAAGTGCTAGAATTAAAGGTGTGCACCACCACACCTGGCTTGGACTCATAATCTCGAGCGGCAGTTTAGTTGCCAAAGTGAAAGTATAGCAGGAACATCCAGCCATCAGTAGTCATATTCCCACAGTAATGAAAAGGAAGTAGTCTAAGTCATGTGCTTGGAATTGGGGTGAATTACCTCAAAGCCTACCCCCTTGACGCATGTTCTCAAGCACCACTCCACTTCCAAAGGCTAAACCTTATGGGGATAAAATAGTTCAATCACAAACACATGCAGTTATGGAGGGCATTTTAAATTCAAAACACCAATCTGAGTAATTTAGAAGTAATGCATATGAGGCCAATAATACATTCAGGTAAATATTAAGGTAATTTTAAGTCTTGAAAATCTTCCACCTTTCAAAGGAAACCCCATCAGAATTACTTCAGACTTCTCAATGGAAACCCTGAAAGCTAGAAGGGCCTGGAATGATACTCTCCAAACTATAAGAAACTATGGCTTTCAACCCAAACTACTCTACCCGGCAAAAGTCTCCCTTATAATAGATGGTGAAAGGAAAACTTTCCATGACAAAACTCAGTTTTACAATTATATGAACACAAAACCAAACCTACAGAAAGTACTCCAGGAAATTCTCCACAGAGAAGAAACAAATAACCAAACACAAATGCCTACAAGAAGAAGATCACAGCAACCAAACCCAGAGTAGATAGAAAAAAAAAAAAATAAATTCCATGAAAATGCCAACACACCTCTACCACCACAACATGACAGGGATCAAATCAAATCTCACAGTCATCACCCTAAACATTAATGGCCTTAATTCACCCATCAAGAGACACAGGCTAACAGGGTGGATCAAAAAATTAGACCCCTCAATCTGCTGCCTTCAAGAAACCCACCTTACCACTAAAGACAGAAACCTCGTCAGGGTGAAAGGGTGGAAAACAATATTCCAAGCAAATGGGAATAAGAAACAAGCAGGTGTAGCTATATTAATATCAGATAAAGTTGACTTCAAACCAAAAACAATCAAAAAAGACAAAGAAGGCTACTTCCTACTTGTAAAGGGAACAATCCATCAAGAGGATATTACAATCATAAATCTATATGCACCAAACACAGGGGCACCGCAGTTCATAAAACAAAACCTACTTGACAATAAAACAGAGATAACCACCAACACCATCATAGCTGGGGACTTTAACACACCATTATCAGTAATAGACAGATCATCCAAACAGAAGCTCAATAGGGAAGTAAGAGAGCTCAACAAAACCATAGAGCACTTAGACCTAACAGACATCTACAGAACTTTCCATCCCAAATCCACAGACTACACATTCTTCTCAGCAGCCCATGGAACATTCTCTAAAATAGACCATATACTGGGTCACAAAGATAGCCTCCACATATTTAGGAAAATCGACAATTCCCTGCATGATATCAGATCATAATGCTATATTCCTAGAAATCAACAACAAAAAAACCAACAAGAGCCCCAACGGCAACTGGAAACTGAATAGCACACTCTTAAACAATAAATGGATAGTGGATGAAATAAAAAATGAAATTGCAAAATTCCTGGAATTGAATGACAATGAGAACACATCATACCAAAACTTGTGGGACACAATGAAGGCAGTCCTCAGGGGAAAATTCATAGCACTCAATGCCTTCATAAAAAAGATAGAAAAATCCCAAATCAATAGCTTAACCATCCACCTAAAGGCATTGGAAAAACAAGAAAAATCCAACCCAAAGAGCTCAAGAAGGAAGGAAATAATTAAAATCAGAGCAGAAATTAATGAATTGGAAACCAAGGAAACAATTAAGGCAATTGACAAAACAAAGAGCTGGTTCTTTGAAAAAATAAACAAGATTGACAAACCTCTGGCCAATTTGATCAAGCAAAAAAAGGAGAGACTCCAAATTAACAAAATTCAAAATGAAAAAGGAGAGATTACAACAGACATCAGTGAAATCGGCAGAACCACCTTTGGTTTATAGACATGTGCACACATGTATAAACTTACACATGTCAGTTTTCCAACATCATGTGTATTAATGGACCATATGACAGACATTTGTGCTTTTTAGGGAAAATCTTACCATATACAAAAACAAATTCAAAGTTACAACACTTTAACTTTAAAAATCACTTTTGGTATAGTTTAGAATATTATTCTTCTTGACATATTTTTCACTTCATAGGCTCATTAGTCTAATGCACATCTTGGGTGGCAAATCACAAGACTATTCCATATGGTATTTTATACTCTGCGAGGTTAACTGACCATTTGTAACATGTTTATTTTAGGGCCCCAAAGAGTGACAAAGTAGCACTAAGCCTTATCAAAATTCTGATTGTGTCCTGTTTGACAGTTTTCATCATCTAAGCCAGTACAGCTGTGAATTAATTTGCTAGAACTGCCATAAAAGATATCAGTACCACATTTTGGCTGACTTAAACAGCAGAAATATATTCTCAATGCTTTAGGCTAGAATGCCAAGGCCAAGTTGTTTCTAAGGTTTGTTTTTTCTCAGTGCAATGAGAGAAGAATCTACCTCAGAACACTCTAGCTTGCAGGCCATAAAGTCTTTTCATGCTACCGTCCTATAGCAAATTTGTCTCTGTGTCTTTATCACTCCTTTTTATAAGTACATTGACAATTTTATATTAAGACTCAATGGTCTCCTTGTTGCAACTTGATCATGTATATTATATTAAAATAGTAATTACAAAAAAAGTGCAAACTGTGAGACAATAGCGGTTAAGATTTCAACTTGTGAATGTGGAGAGCAGCTCCATAATAAGCTGGCAAGTGCTTTCAACTTATGATACAGTCAATTCAATGATAAATATTGATGGAGAAAATATTTAATAACAAACTGTAGAGTACTATGTGGATGGGAAGGTAAAAAAAAATTAGTAACTTTTATAATCCACATCAATTCAAAATTATTTTTTTCATAAAAACATTTCTCTAGGGTATATCATAAAAATAAATTTTAGAACTATGAGGGTTAGTCTGGTGGGAGCCACTTTCATTGTCAGTTACAGCATGATAATCTGTTGTTCTATAATCACAGCCTGTGGTATCTTCAGCAATAGGGTCACAGCTTTTAGCTCTGGCACACAATCAAGTGTTTTGGCAATGGACTACATTGTATGGGACTCATGGGTCTCCCTGGCCAATAGCCCACTGTGTGGGTAACCCAATTTGGGGCCTGAGATTTACCAGCTGTAGTCTATGGTTTCAAGGTTAAGTTTTTCCACCTCCTGTTCAGATTGCCCCCTTACATTTTATTGGTGGTTATATATTGTAGAACATTAGCCAGAATGAGGGTTTCTATGGGAACCACTGGAGGACAATAGTCACCAACAGTATGAAAAAGCAGGGTACCCTGCAGACTACAAAATCAACCATCCATACAACAAGCACACACTTGTATGATTGTATTATGCACCCTCTGAAGGTAACCAACTCTTCTCTGATTTAACATAAGACCTGCTCAGTGATAGAGAACTTCTTTCTGGTATTGGAAACCAAGTTGGAATTCCATGGTCTGGAAATTTGAACTTCAGAGAGAAGCTCACACTGCTCCTGGAGAAGAAGAGTGGGCTTACCCACCAAAAATTTCCCAATAACTTTGCTCTCTTTAGCCCAAGCTGCTCTCATTTTTGGTTAGGGAATCTGATTTATTTTATTGAAGTCAGAGAAAATGGAGGAGAAACAAGAGCCATTGATAAGACAAGAAGAGAGAAGACTGCTCACCATGAAGCATGCTACCTCTACCACATCTGCCAGGGACCAGGAGAAAGCATAGAGGAAGTGGTGGCATGAATACTGCTCTTACCGCTAGCTTGACAACCAGGTCCAGGGTGATGGTGACAGACATTATGATTAATCAAACCTATCAAAAACAAAATCCAGAGGCTTCAAAAAGCTCAACACTAAATCAGACTGCCAACAGGCTTTGAAAGGAAGGAGGATAGAAAGATTATAAGAGCTATAGAAGAGGTAGGAATATCCCAAGGCATGCTACCCCACAAGGGCTGCCAAAGGCCGGCAGTGAATAACATAACCCCACTGAAGAAGGCCCTCAGGGTAGCTGGCAGAGTGGTGAGGTTATAAGTATATAACCTGTTATACATTTTATCATTTATTTTTTTGCCAAAAGTATCCTTATTTCACTTCTTTGTTTACTTTTATTTTATTGAAAAAAAATGTCATATTGACCAGGCTTGCTTCAAGTTTGCCATCCTTCTGCCACTACCTTCTCAGTGCTAGGTTACAGGCATATACCATCTTATCTGACTTTTCACTTCATTTTCAAAGTATCATTTTAGTAAATATAAGATTGTAGTCTGTACATTCTTTACTCTTTTTATTATTATTAATTATGTATAGAGTGTATATACATCCATGTTGGTACTATTGTTAGCCTTGTCCCTGTCCTTCCCCTCTTCAAAAGGACCCTCTTCACTGGGGAATGTGGGTCATCGATTGTGGGGTTAGCCATCAGTTATAGGAAGAGGCAGTGTCTCTGTGCATAATGTCCCAATATGTGGCTCTAACAATCTTTTTGCCCCCTCTTCCATAAATTTCCTTGAGCCATTTTGGGTTCGTTTTAGGTTTACCTCAGTGATGAGGTCTTGGGAGCCTCTGTGTCTCTGGATGTGTGGTTTTGTGGGAGTTGAGGGCTCTCCTGTCTATATCCTTCACCCTTGTGCTGGCCACAGGTTCACCAAGAAAGCAGCACTCTTGCTCATTTCCGCAATTACTCTATGGTTTCAGCTGGGGCCCTCGTGAGGTGCGATGGGATGATTCTCTCCTCAGGATCTACATCCATCTGAAAAAGAGAAACAAGTTCTCCAGTGGAGAGTGAAGTCAGCATCAGATAAATGGGATAACCATTATTATTTTAGAGAGAATTTAATAGGTGTAGGCCCTATTGTAGCCCAAGATTGGTGGAAGATTGATAATGGAGAGTGGGCTCATTTTTGGATATGGTTCTGATTTGTTTCCCAGATCCAGTTATGGGTTCCATTCCACTGACTGGATCCATTAGCCAAATCAAGAGCAGTTGGTTACACACCATGGCTGTGTGCCACTATTGCAGTTGTGTGAACATCATGTCAGGTTGTTTGCTGCTGAGTAGCTTAGACTACTGCTTGGACAGATGTTGGTTATTTCTCCCCAACTGACAATGTAGCACATTTTGACACTAGACAAGTTAACTGTGGACTGACTCTCTTCCAGATCCCAGCCAGGTCACTCCATGTTCTGTACCAACACCATATGGTATCTTTGGCACTAGGGTCTTACCAGTAAAGTTTGGTGGGTCATTAAGTACTCTGACAGAAATCTGTTTTCTTTTGGGAAACCTTATAAGTCTTTCTTATCAACAGCTCATTGTGGATATTAACTGCATGCTGGTTCTTGGAGTTGTATGCCAGTGCCAAGGAAAAGAAGGAAGAAAAAAGATAGGTAATATAAAAGAGAGAGAGACAGAGGAGTAGCTTAAGATTAGTCATCATTATATCCTCTGCAGCACCCTGTGGTTCAGGTGTTCTTTTTAAGGACCTGATGAAGGTTCAACCGTTGAGTCTGTCTTTCAGGATATAGAATATTATGGTACCATTGTCATCTGAGTCCAATTTTGTATGCTCCCTGGCTTCCATGCTTTCTAAAGAAAGGTGCTCATTGTTTATTTTTCTTAGACATGCATGCATAAACATCTGGTTGATTTAATAATCTCATGTTTTCTTTTTCTTAAGCATTGGCTTGGGCTAAGTTTTCTTTCCAAAAGAATTAGCAGAATGTGGATTGATAACTATAACTCAGTTCTAGTTAAACTTCATGTTTTGAAGAGAAGATCTTTCTAGATTCTGTTCTTTAAGGCAAAACTAAAGAATGAATTAACCTGATGGTTTCGGAAGCTCAAGCAATCATATTACCACTTGCTTAGTTCTGACCTCAGTTTATCTCTTAGGCCAAATTAATCCTTTGCACTCTTTACTTAGGTTTTTTCTTTCCTAATTAAATATTGTCTGTCTGAAATCTCAGCTTTTCTTGAACATGTGCCATTCTCTAATCAGCAACTGCTTCAAAGTGCTACTTCAGGGGTATAATTTCTTATCTCTCTGGGTCTTTTCTTCAACATTTTGCCTCTTAAGATTTTATTGCTTTGGCTATGTTGACTTCTAAGTTTTGTCTTCAAAGTATAGAGAGACTGCCAGACACCACAGAAAGTTTCTTGTTATTGGACATTTATGTCCATTATTATTAATGAGCAAGTACCCTAAGATAACATGAAATAGGGTCTCCTCCACAGATTGCTTCCTCTTCTTCAGGAATTTTCTATCAAAATCTGGCTACCCCATTACAGTCTAGTATCTACAAAGTCATTCATAACATATTTTGGAGCAGTTTTGTAGTAGCTATTAGGTTGTTAGTGTGATACCCTCTCTTCTAAAATCATAAAATATACTTAATTATTTCATATAAGAATCATAAAAAATTAGCAGCAAACAAAAATTATTCCTTAACCAAAACTTAAAGTAGACAATTTCTTCATAACAATTTAAAAATTATTTTATTAGCAAGTGAAATCCAAGACCATTTTTAAATAAAACACATGTTGGATCCAGATAAATTAATTTTGGTTTATGTTTATTGGAAATGGTAGATGAACTTCAGAGACATGCCACAATATTTTTGTACACAGAACCTGAATGAAATAAAGGAAAAACTGAAGGACATTTTATAGGAATAGATGTTTATGGAACATTTGTATGTGCAGATGTTATTGTTTGGACAGCTAAGTAAAAAGAGATTGTCAATGTCCTCAACTGTCCTGACACAGCTTCTTCTAGAATTGCTTTGTGCACATACTACTTTCTATTTTTTTTAACATATGCTTGAACTGAAACCAAATCAGTGAAAAATTTCCATAGCTATAAAAAAGAAGACCTAAATAAATAAAATGGATGTCATGTTCTGGAAAGAAAAGGTTCAATACTGTAAAGATGCCAATTCTGCTGAAATTAATACATAAATTCAATGAAAACCTATGCACAAACTTTCTTTGATTTGTTTGCTCTCTTGCAATTCTTGTTGCTTTATGTCTTGACATCCAGATTGGAAATTTCAACTCTGAGATTGTATGTGTGAAATAGGCACAGAAATAATGAGGGAAAAAAAGAATGGTGGGAGAATTTCACCATAAATCTTTAATAATGTAAAGTATGGTGTTGTTAGAGGAATAGAACCATAGATCAATGGAAAGCACAGACAATATGTGTACCTGGGAATTTACTATGTAATAAAGGTAGCATATCAAATCAATGAGGAGAAGTTTGAGTTTCTTGAAATAGTTACATGTTTGGAAACAAAGACTAAGTATATTTTAGATATAACACTAAAAACAAATGCACCTCTAAATTGAATGTGGTGGCTCTCATCTGTAATCCTAGCATTTGGAGACAGAGATAGGGGAACTGTAAGTTTGAGGCCAGCCTGGGATTCAGAAGGAGATTTGAGTTTCCCTGAAAATTATAACAATACTTTGGTACTAGAAATTGAAACAAACAGTTAAGTTCCAAATATACATATAGTACATTTTTTTCTGGAAAATACTTAAACATTTAATAAAATCCAAGTAAAACTGTATACCAAGAACATAAGATTACATAATGTTTATATTGCAAATTATTTCATGAACAAGGTCTAAAAACTTATATGTATCAGGGCTGGAGAGATGGCTTAGCGGTTAAGCGCTTGCCTGTGAAGCCTAAGGACCCCGGTTCGAGGCTTGATTCCCCAGGACCCACGTTAGCCAGATGGACAATGGGGCACATGCATCTGGAGTTCGTTTGCAGTGGCTAGAAGCCCTGGCGCGCCCACTCGCCTCTCTATCTCTCTGCTTCTTTCTCTCTCTGTCTGTTGCTCTCAAATAAATAAATAAAAATAATTTAAAAAAAAAACCTATATGTATCATGTTAATTTTGGTTGTTAATCACTGCACTCATTAATGGTAATTTTGAAACACTGGAAAATATACTTACTCAAATGTACAAAGAACTTTGCAAATGTTCACACCTTTTACCTTGGATGCTGTGGTATTTGACTTCATCAGTAAACTGCTTTTTCTTGCAGTTCTTAGAAATTGTAGCATCAGAAAGCCCTTTTTGGGGAAAAAAAGTTTTTGTGTGAAGCTTCTGGCTAAAACAATTGTCTCATCTTGAGTAAATTGCATATGATCCCTAGTCCATGCATTCATATAAACTTGGTCCCTCACTCAGACAGGCTATTGCTAAGGGGCTGCCTTCATTCCAGAGTCTTATCTGAGGCTGATGTCATTTCAGTACTGCATCATCATTGTCCATCATTCCCCCACAGTGAAACTTTCTGAGTAGTGACCCATCTCAAAGACAACTTTGTAGCAAGTTCATTTTCTATCACTTTTGCTTTATTAATTCAAAGTAGGAAAAATAAAACTACAGGAAAAGTTATTTGCAAGCTCATTAAGAGATTACTTAAGATAACAAAACTTTACAAACAACTATTCTAAAAATGATGTATCTGTATACATGTATACAATATTGCATATAATATAATTTTGCATATAGCATAACATGTATAAGTACATACACATATATACACATATGTGTACATGCCTTTGTAACTAAAATTGTAGGTACTGTAGCATTTAAAATTTGCTTGAAAATAGTTTGCAGTAACATAGAAAATTTTTGTTACAATGTTAAATGAAAAGTAATCAACATTCAGATAAAATTACAATGTGTCATACTGCAAAGGTAGATGTACTTTTTACAAAGGCATAGAATTCAAGTTCCAGTGTGAACTCTGATGTAGTTCACAGACTCTGGACAGTAAAGGTACATCAATGCTAGATTCATTAGTTGTTAACAAATGTACCACTCTAATGATCACTTTTAATAATAATGTTAAATATACAAGGAAATAAATTTATATGCTATAATTTGGGGTATTTAAAATATTCTGTTTATTTATTTGAGAAAGAGACAGAGAGAGAGGGGGAGAGAGAATGTGCATATCAGGGCCTCTAGCCACTGCAAATGAACTCCAGATGGATACACCACCTTGTATATCTGCTTATATGAGTACTGATGAATGGAACCTGGGTCCTTAGGCTTTACAGGCAAGCACCATAACTGCTAAGCCTTCTCTCCATCCTTTTTTTTTTTTTTTTCTTTTGAGGCAATGTCTCACTGTAGTTCAGGCTGACTTGGAACTCATTCTGTAGAGCAAGGTTAGTCTCTAACTCACAGCAATCCTCCTACCTCTGCTTCCTAAATGCTGGGATTAAATGTGTGTGCCACCATACATGGCTTATTAGCTATAATTTTAAGAGTACATACCAAAACAAATTATATAGAATTAAGTTTACTTATAAGGTGTATTGAAAGGCTCCCATTTTTAGATAGCCTTATCTTATCTTCAGATAGCCTTTGGAAATGATTGGATAGATTCACTGAAAATTTCAGAGTTTAATGGCATAATAGACAATTGGCATAAACTAGAATGTGGGATTATGAGGATAGCTTGTTCATATCCTCTGTCCTTTTGGTGCTCTTGGCTGCTAAGCATAACCTGGCAGCTTTCTTGCACCACACTCATCCATGGTAGTGGGGAAGACTAAGACTTCTGAAACTGTGAACTGAATCAGTCTTTTCTCTTCTAATATGTTGATATCCAGTATTTTGTCAAAGCCATGGTTTCAGAAATGTCAAATCACAATGACAAAAAGTAATAAATACAAACAACCCTACTGAGGAGGGCCTCCAGGGGAATGGAGAAAGGGAAGAGGGAAAAGAGAGTACCAAAACATGATGTATCCATACGAAGCATGCACTTAATAAAAAATCATTAGTTTTATAAATATTTAAAAATTTGACCAAGAAATGCAACTTTATGACTACCAATTTATATGTAATTTGAAATCTAGTAGAAATGTATGACTCCTGAAGGTACATTTATATCTCACTTCATATCTATAGCAGAGTTAAATATCACAATTAAATTAGACATTTTAAATTTTAGTCTTCTCCAGCTGGAAAGATGGTTTAAAAGTGAAGGTACTTGTCTGTGAAGTCAAAGACCCAGGTTTGACTGCCCAGTACTCACATAATAGAAATGTGCCCAGAGCTTGTTTAAAGTGGCTAGAGGCCCTAGTATTCTCATTCTGTCTCTCTCTCTCTTTCTTTGCCTCTTTCCTTCACTCTATCTCAAAGAAATAAATAAATGAAGTATTTAAAACTTTAGTCTTCCCATTCAGCCTAAATTTATGTAACAATTATATCTTGAGAATTAATATACAGATTTAGATTCAGAAAAGTTTACTCAACATGGCATGACTGAGTTACAAAACTATTGCCAATAAAATTTAAAAGTTAATTACTTACCATACTGTATTAGTGGTATTTCTTAATGCTTGGTCCTTAACTGAACATTTTGTCTTATGCTCAACCTAGAGTTCTTTGGGTAGAGGAGTAGTGTAGCAAGCTCTGAAAGATTTGCTTTTTGACTTTCAATTTTGAAATAATTTTAGAATTAAAGAGGGCTGCAATGATCCTTTCCCCACCCTTTTCCCATATGTTTATATTATATTATATTATATTACATTCCTATATAAGAAAAACCTGAGAAATTTACCTTTTATAATGCTATCAGTAAGCAACAGACTTTAGCTAGATTCAACTAGTGTTTCTACTACTACCATCCATGTTCTCTTGCTACAAGGGCCTAAATGGTAGCCTTAAATTGAATGTTCTTGTCTTTTTCTCTCTTGTAATATATCAATCACTAAAGCCTGATTTTGTTTTGTTCATGCTTAGCGAGTTTTTTGAACTTAGAAACTACTTACTTATTTATTTGTTCTTATACTTTTTATTAGATTATGTACACAGTGTGTATACAACCATGTTGGTATTGTCGTTAGCCTCCTTCCTGGCCTCCCCCACTCCAAAGCAAATTTGCTTCTCTTTTTCAGATGGACATAGATCCTGAGAAGAGAATCAGCCCATCACTTCTCAACAGAGCCCCAGCAGAAACCAAGAGTAATTGGGGAAATGAGCAAGAGTGCTGCTTTCTTGGCGGACCTGGTACCAGCACAAGGGTGAAGAAGCTAGACACAGAGAACAATCAACTCCTACCAAATCAGAGATCCAAAGACACAGAGGCTCCCAAGTCCTTATCACTGAAGTACACCTAGAACAAACCCAATCTGGCTCAGAGAACTTTGAGGAAGAGGGATGTAAAGATTATTAGAGCCACAAGTTGGAACATTGAGTTTAGCATTTTTAAAGGTGTCTTGTCAGGGATTTTATAGGATTTTTCTCAGTTGGGGGTCTTGTGATATTTTCTCAGTTTAGAATGAAATTAAGGATTTGGGAAGTACACCACAGAGAGGATGTGCCCGAGCACTTTGTGTCAGGTGGGTATGAACACTAACTCTTATTACTGATGTTAACATTAATCAGTTGGATAAGGTAATGGGAAGGGTTACCATAATGAAGTTCCAGTTTTGCCTCTTGAAAATGACATTTATTTGGTGAAATAGCTTGCGACTCTTCTCGTATACTCTTTGTCCTTAAGCCAAAATTGATTTATTTTTATTTATTTACTACTTTTTAGAGAGAGAACTAGCATACAAGGGCCTCAGCCACTGCAATCAAACTCCAGTCTCATGTGCTACCTAGTGGGCATGTGCGACCTTGTGCTTGCCTCACCTTTGTACATCTGACTTACATGGGATCTGGAGAGTTGAACATGGGTCCTTAGATTTATCAGGCAAATGCCTTAACCACTAAGCAATCTCTCCAATGCCAAAATTGAGTTTTGGGTTTCATAATCATCACTGTGGTATTTCTATTTCTTTTTATATTATAAATTAAACCTTTTACTAAAATTCTTAAGTAAGGAAGTTTTGTCTCCTCCAACAGTTAAATTTATCTCTTCATCATTTTAGAGACATACGTTTTGATGTGGTTTTTGTGCTATGATTCATTTTTTTTTTCATTTTGCTGACCATATTTTTTCAGCACTAGAAACTGAGAATTCTTTCACATTTAGTCTTTAGCTTTCAATGGGATCAAATACTTTTTATTGCCCCTTGCTTAATTTCTTGGAGTATAAAACAATCCAGGCTAATTTATTTTTCCTGTGTCATTCCTGGAATATGTCATTTCTCTCAAACACAGAGCTTGCTCTCATTGGAAAGCTATTTAAAAATCAAGATCTCAAGTGCACTGAGTTTGCTAACTGGTCTTGAAATATTGCTGCTCAGAGAGCACTGAGAAGTCTGAATGGAAACATTCATGGGTTTGAACATTATATATACACATGTGTACATCTGTCTCTGGGGATACTTTTTCATGCTGATATCTCTGACACCATGATCAGAATTATAGGTTTCTCTTGATTTCCTTTTCTCAATTAAGACTGCTATCTTTACCAGTAATCATTATCTACAACATATCTGTTCATTGATTCAATGCAAATATAGATATATTTGTGAGAATAACTAGTATCAGCATATAGGATAGATGCTTGCTTGTTTTAATTTTAACCTTACAAAATCCAATCAGAACATGTTCCTAAGGTATTTGATCAGTTTCTTTTTTCTCTGTACTTAAACTTCAGTTTGTTTCTCATTTGTAAGAAAATACCTTTTTGTTTTTTCACGGTCTGTATTCCATTCTATATGATTCTATATGATGGTGATTTTTTATTTGCTAAGAAAAAATATAATTTTGTATACAGTTTGATGGCTTGAACAAATTTACAAAAGTTTTATCCACCTTCATAAGAGCATAGCAATAAGAATTTCTTTTGCTATTACAGTATTCCATCGCATGGTTGTGTTGTCACTTTCTAAGTAACATGCTTAAGGATATCTTACTTACTTAAAGTTTTTGATGACTCCCATACACCTAATTTTGTGCATTTTATACAAGTATTTGAATGAACATTAATTTTGAATTTACATGGGCAAAATGGAAAACAAGATAACCTGGATATATACAAAGCATATGTTTATCCTTATAATAAATGGCCAAAATAGTTTTTAATTTATTGATTTAATTTATTTATTTGAGATAGAGAAAGAGAGAGTATGGGTTCTCTACGTCCTCTTGCCACTGTAGATGAATTCCAGATGTATGCACCATTTTGTGCATCTGGCTTTACTTGGGCACTGGGGATCATATCTATGCTGTCAGGAATTGCAAACAGCCACCTTTAATCCCTAAGACAACTCTGTGGCTCCGCTAAATGATTTTTCTAAGAGTCACTAAATTTGTACCTGTGGTCGTTTGAATTTATGTCCCTAAATAGACTCATATTTTTCTCAAGGTAGGGTATCACTCTAGCTCAGGCTGACCTGGAATTCATTACATATTCTCAGGGTGGCCTTGAACACTCAGAGATCCTCCCACCTCTGCCTCCCAAGTGCTGGAATTAAAGGCATGTGCTACCATGCCAGAATCCAAGGCACTTGGCTGGAAGAGATGTCACTGTGGGCAGATCCTAGAGTCTAGCCCTAAGGTGTTACTTGTTACTGGAAGTAGATCTGAATTCCAGACAGAGGGATGCAGAGTGATTGAGCTTTTCCTGGGGTTCCCAGAGTGTGTTTTTGACAGTGTTGGTAATGGGTGTTTTTTTCTTTGAGTGGATCTGTACAAAGGGAGCCAGCTTCTTCTGCCATTATGGAACTTCCCCTGAATCAGTAAGCTTAAAATCAATCCTGTTCCTCCCATAAACTGTATGGGTTTGGAGGTTCATTCCATGTACATAAAGCTGCCTATGTCAGCACTTTTTCTGCTTTGTAGTTCTAAGTCCTCTGCACATTTATCAGCTCTTGGTGTTGCAGAATTTTGTCTATAGGTCTTGTTTAGCCATACAAATTCCTACATGATGTCTTGTGGTTATAATTTGCATATTTATTGCATAGCACAACATATATTTTCAAATTACATATCATATTTAAAGTTTCATTTGTAAAATGTTGAATTGCTTACCAAAATTTAATATGTGGATGTGTTGTTTATTTTCTCACAGTTATTATATATATATACATAAATATATACATATACATTTTAATATAACTCCTTTACAAGATATGTGTTTCAAAAATATTTTCACTTGGGGGCTGGAGAGATGGCTTAGCGGTTAAGCGCTTGCCTGTGAAGCCTAAGGACCCCGGTTCGAGGCTCAATTCCCCAGGACCCACGTGAGCCAGATGCACAAGGGGGCGCACGTGTCTGGAGTTCGTTTGCAGTGGCTGGAGGCCCTGGCGCTCCCATTCTTGCTTTCTCTAGCTCTATCTGCCTCTTTCTCTCTCTCTGTCACTCTCAAATAAATAAATAAAATAAAATAAAATAAAATAAAATAAAATAAAATAAAATAAAATAAAATTTAAAAATATTCTCACTTGGGCTGAAGGAATGGCTTAGCAGTTAGCATTTGCCTACAAAGCCAAAGGATTCAGGTTCAGTTACCCAGGACCCATGTTTGCTAGATGCACAAGAGGACGCACAGGTCTGGAGTTCATTTGCAATGACTAGAGCTCTAATGAGCTCATTCTCTCTCTCTCTCGCCCAATTTCACTGTCAAAAAAATAAATAAATAAATAAATAAACAAATAAAAATATTAAAAGTACTTAAACTTATACTTATATTGTATACTTATATATTTGTGGCTTATATTATAATTATTTCATAAATATGTTTGATAGAGGAAATGGTTCTGACTTGTATGCAGTTTGTCTTGTTTTGTTATGGAGTTTTCTCTTGTTATCATATATAAGTATGTTTATGAAATGAAAGATTGTGCAGATGTTGCATGTTTTCTTGTCTTAGTTTTTACAGCCCATGTACCATTTTTGAGAAACTTAAGTCTTAAAAGCATTTGAAGTTACTTTTTAAAGAAAGTGTTACATATATTCAAAAGTATTGCTTTGTTTTCATTTACAATTATTTCAGCACCATATATCACAGGTTATCCTTATTCTCTGGATTATTACCTCTCACAGGATTCATAAACTATGACTTACTTGATGGCCTGCAAATAGGGTGATATTCAAGTATCCAACCTACTTTGCCAAAGAATTTTCATGACTTGGGATGGTGTGTCTTTCTTGGTGACATGCCTTCAGTGCTGGGCTTTAAAGTTGTTTCTATATTGAGTTTCAGAATGTAACAAGCTGTACATTTCATTAGGGATTTTTGTGATCAGATTTGTAATTTTAATTATCATAATCCAAATTATTATTACTTAGCATGAGGACTGAGTTGGCTGACTTCTTCATTTCCTCATATAGATTTCAACATTTCCCAATGGTGCTCACAGTGTGCTTGTAGGCCACTGATAAAGATGTGTATGCTGCATGCTTCTGATGGAGTTTTAATACTAGGTGGACAAAAAACAGTTTTTACTTTGAGAAACAATGATAATTTATAAATCTAGTTTATAATATTTTTCTTAATCTTTCCATAATTAATTGGTGCTCCACTATTCCAAGAAGGAACATAAATTCCTGAATATAAATGCTACTAAGAGGATCACAGTATTTAGTAATTTCTTAATATTTCTGTGACCTATGACTTACTTGATATTTGCATATGTATGTCTGTGGTGTTCTATTTGTATGTTTATATCTGCATGTCTATGGGTGCCAGGATATGCATGGGCATGTGGAGACTAGATTTTGCCATCAGGAGTCTTGCTTAATTGCTCTCCACCTTTTAATTTTTTAATAGTTTTTAGTCCTCCTACCTTCCCCTGACAATTTCAGTCTCTTCCATCTGTCCCTCAAAAAGAAGTTAGTGAAAGGAATGAATTGTTGGGGCTCTGAGCCTGGTGAGCAGCTAGAAAAGGAATAGAAACCAAAGCAATCATTAGATGTGACAGAGATCAACAATCAATAAGTCTAAAGCAGAGTGAGAATGGAGGACAAAGGAGGAAGAAAGGGAAAAGGAGAGATACAAGAGGCCATGACTACCATTACCAGTCTTGCTAAGAGGGGCAGGAGAAAAAGCCTCAATAAGAGTCCTGAAGTGCTTGAGCCTGGAGAAAGGAGGTGGAGGTCAAGGAAGGGCATCACTTTTCTTTGCACAATCAGATGGCAACACCCAGCCCACCTCAGGAACAGCAGCCTCACAGACTGTAGACACTTTCCTCACAGTAGTCAAAGTAAAGAAAGAAGTCTTCTTTGTGGTGCTCCTGGGTTAGCTGACCCATGGTGTCACTGGAGGGTGGAATGACATTGTTGTCAAAGATAAATGAGTCATCCTTATCTCCTAGATGAATTCGCTTTCAAATCAAGAAGTAGAACTGACAAACTGTGAGATCAGAAGATACCAGGTATTTCTCCTTGTCCACATCTCCTATCGGAGGTTTGACAGCCTTTTATGCCATCACAGGGACCTGGTCTGAGTATTTCTTTAGGATCTTTTCACCTTCTGAGCGGCACTTCTCAAACGGATGCTCCTCTTTGTACACGAACTTCATTCTCCCAGGAACTGGTCTGAACAGAGCTGGCCTGAGGGAACCTGGGGAGGACCACTTTACTAATTGAGGCAAGGTTACTATCCACATAGCCATCCAATTAGCCCCTATAACTTAAGTATTAAGGTAATAATAAATTATACATCTTGTTACTGTAATATAGTGAAGAATTGAGAATTAAAATACCTTGATAACTTTCAATTTTTTTCTTTTGGTTCATTGATTGCTATAAATGAATGTATTTGTTTGTTTATTTGATTTCTGTGTTGATGGATATGAGTTGCATTAGCTCATGAATGCTAGGCATGCACTCTAATATTAACATAAACCCATAGCCCCATCAAATAACAAAAACTTTTATATACAAATATTCTTTACCTCACTGTTAACTATATTGTAATGGTAGATTTACCAGCATAAATGATGTTCTGCTAACTAACATAAACTAGAAAATAAATTTGAGGACAAAAATACATTCTATACTCAAAGTTATATAGACTAGCAACATGTTAAGAGCTAAATTACCATGCTTAGAAAAAGTTAATAACTTATAACTCTTAAAGTGCATTCGCATTTAAAAATAGGATTATGAATTTAAAAGTAAAGCAGAAAGTTTCTAAATATGAAATACATACAAGATGTAAGAAGAATTTGCAGGGAGATATCTATTGCCCTAAAATACTTCCTGAGAGATCTCAGTGAAAGAAAATAGTGAACTTTGTTTTCTGTGCATGTGTACTTCCTAGGCTCTATCTGTATCAGAGCAGACATTGCACATTGACGGCAGTAATGAGAGGAAGCAGAACACTGAACACTATAAAGATGCTGACTAAAGAATACATTTGTAAAAAGGGTTGGCAGCAAAGGATAAGAGGGCTTAAGGAATCATTAGAAGAGAGGATTACAGGTAAGTAGGAGGGTAATGATAATTATAATTTAACCCCAGATAATGTGAAGGTTAGAGGTCACATATACTCACACGCAGTAGGTTATTTTAATGTTTCATTACTATGATGGGAAGGGCTTGACATGAAGATGGATTTGAGGCAGGTCGCCCTATCAGCTCTTTTATCTGAGTGGATAAATCATCCTGGCAGACCTGGCTGCAACCTGCTCACTCTGACCCATAATGCTGGGAAAACCGTCCTGTACCACATGTGTTTCATTTGCTTGCTACTGTGACCTAGAAATACTGTGTGTACAGAATTTTACCTTTGAGATGGTCACTTAGGTGAAAAAAGAAACTATTAAATAAAATAAATGTTGAAGGTCTGAAATTCTCAAACGTGTACATATTTAAAAAGAAGATATATTTTTATAGACCTTAAAATTTTTTATTGGCAAATAAAGCAATGAATTATCATTTAATTTTTTTTCTTTATTTTTATTTATTAATTTGAGAGCTACAAAGAAAGAGGCAGATAGAAAGAGAGAGAGAGAATGGGCATGCCAGGGACACCAGCCATTGCAAATGAACTCCAGAAGTGTACACTCCTTTGTGCATTTGGCTTATGTGGGTCCTGGGGAATTGAGTCTTGAACTAGGGTCCTTAGGCTTCACAGGCAAGCACAAAACCACTAAGCCATCACTCCAGCCCATGAATTATTTTTAAAAATTTATTTTTATTTTTTTTTGTTTTTCGAGGTAGGGTCTCACACTAGTCCAGACTGACCTGGAATTCACTATGTAGTCTCAGGGTGGCCTTGAACTCACTGAGATCCTCCTACCTCTGCTTCCTGAGTGCTGGGATTAAAGGCGTGTGCCACCACGCCCGGCTGAATTATTTTTTAATTGAACCTAATTATCTTAAATTGCTTTTTCATTATAAAGAATATTTTTTTTTATTATTTTTTTCTTTTTTTGTTTGTCAAGGTAGGGTCTCACTCTAGCTCAGGGTAACCTCTAATTCATTATATAGTCTCAGAGTGGCCTTGAACTCACGATGATCTTCCTACCTCTGCCTCCCAAGGGCTGGGATTAAAGGCGTGTGCCACCACTCCCAGCATAAAGGATATTTTTTAATATTTTTCATTTATTAGAGAGTGATTAAGAGAAAGAGAGATAAGAGACAAACAGAACATGAGCACTCCAGGATCTCCTGCCACTGCACATGAACTACAGGCATGTGTCCCTTTGTGCGTCTGACTTTACTTACATGGGTACTGGGATAGGCTTTGCAAGCAAGCACCTTAAACCATCTCTCCAGCCTAATAAAGATTATCTGAAAAAAAAACTAAGCTTAAAAATTTACTTTTATTACTTCTGTTTACTTATTCACTCTTGATATGCAAAGTTTGTAAAACCTTGGGTTCCACTGTTTTGCCAGGTTTATTTTCACCTGATACTTTTCAAGTGAAGTTTACTGAACAAATATCTAAACAGTAGCTATGACTTCAAATTTTACTGGTGCTTCTTTGATATATGATTTATTTTATAAAATTATATATGAGTAAATTAATAATCTCACAGTAATCTTCTTACAGTGAAATAATGGACATTTTGTCTTTATCTTTTAAAGAAAGCACTCTGTTTTGCAAATGTGTTAATGTAACTGACAAATTCGCTTACTACTGTATTTTTATTTTTTTATCCTAACAAGTATCCATGAACTTTCTATTTCCCAAGCTCTCAAGTTAATGTTTTGACTGTTTCCTGTCTTACTCAGAATTTTCCTACTCCTTATCTTCCTGACACAGCTGAATTGGATTTATGGTTGAACATCAGTTAACCATTCCTTGTCTAGTTGCCATGGAAATGCTGTTTTCTTCTGCCCTGTGCAACAAAGCAAAATAATTTCTTTCATTTTTGTCATTTTATCTGTTCAATATATGAACCTTAACTAAATTTACTTATTATATTTTATTTTTATTATGTTTCCTTGCTCTTATGCTTGTCTATAACCCCTCTTCACTTAAGGTAAAGTTCCTTATGCTAAAATCAGTTCGGAATACTCTCTGCACTTTTGAAAACCAGAGACCATAAAGCAGTGTTGGACTACATCTCTCATTCAGTACCTAAAAGTGCTCCACTTGTTCATGTTTTTGTGAACAATTTATTTTTATAGATAAATTAGAAATATTTTTAAATAAGTAAAACATGAAATAAAGTTATATATATATATATATATATATATATATATATATATATATATGAATGAATAAACTTTCATATATATATATTTATATGAAGCTAGAATGATGTTTGGACATTTGAGAAAATGTAATTTAATTCAAATGTTCACTTCAAGAGTTGTCAGTGACATTGATAAAGTTGTCAAGAACTAAGGTGGTGACATTCTTTCTATTTTGTGTTTTCCCTTTGTGTTTCCCTCTGTGGCTTTCTCTTTGATTGAATTGATGCTATTTTCTTGCAGAAATGTTTACTCTCATCCTCAAAACCTAGAATTATCTACCCATTGTGTAATATGTCATCTCAAACAAGGGCCTATTAAGTTTTCAAACAATTCAGTTCTTTGCTAGATATATGCACAATGTTTAAAGCGCAATAATTTTCTATCACCTTACAAAATGGATTATAAACAGGTACTGAAAGATTAATTTGATGACAATACTATTAAAATTAAGAGGATTTTAAATTATATCACAGAGTTGGCTTAAATATGAGATTTTGTTGTAAATCAGTGTATCTAGGTTGTTATATTGCAACCTCAGTTGCTGTTAGTCTTCACATGTCTAAGTTTCATAGATTGACAGACTATGAAATTGAGGTAAAATATGAATTTAAATATGATTTACATTATTATATATTAAATATACATATCAACATAATTTCAATCTTAAATTGAAGATGTGGAACCTTTAGAAAACAAGAAACACTGTCATAAAATTTCTGAAATCCGCATTATCTGGAGCCACTAATATGGTAATCATAACAGAACATTCTTGGGGTAAAAACAAACACTAAATACTCTAAAATACCAACAGGAAAGAATAGTACTAATACTGTCCTTCCAATAGGGTAAATATTTTCCATAATAACTGATCCCAGAACAATTTCTATCATTAAATGTGGGAAAACTAAAGTGTAGAGATACAGCTTTACCAAAGTCACACATTTATTAACCATATTACATAGAATTTAGTTTTAGGATATATGGTAAGATGGTGGGGTAATTGTAAAAGGAAATAAAATGTACAAGTTTCACAAGAAATATTAGCATTGGTTAAATATGCTTTTTGTTTTTTCAAGGTAGGGTCTCACTCTAGCCCAGTCTGATCTATGAATTCACTCTATATTCTCAGGGTGGCCTTGAACTCATGGCAATCCTCCTACCTCTGCCTTCCGAGTGCTGGGATTAAAGGCATACACCACCATGCCCAGCTGGTTAAATATAGTTTTGATACATGCATATGTGTATATTTTAAAAATATGTTTTAAAAGATATACAAACAAATGGCCAAAATGGTCACCCATGGAGTATGGGTAGCTAGAAATGAAGAAGCTACACTTTAAGATGCACATAGTTTTCTATTGTCAGTGACCCTGAATCTCAACCAATGGCCTATGACCTCCTCACTCAGCCACAAGTATGTATTAATTTAATTAAAAAAAATATATCACCATTGTTTAATATCAATTTTTTGGAAATATTTTTATTTATTTATTTGAAAAAGTAAGGGTGGAAATGATAATGGGTATGCCAGAGCCTCTTGCCCTGAAAATGAATTCAAGCTGCATGTGACACTTTGTGTATCTGGCTTTATCTGGGTACTGGTGAATAGATACGCTATCTCCCCAGTTTTAAAACCTATTATTATTATATTATATTATTATTATTATTTTAAAAATAAAATACAAATAGTAAATTATATGAAAGGTACTGAAGATATAAAAAGAAATTGAGTATATATGTGATATCATGCATTGACAGTTTTAATGATTATACTGACTTCAAGTTTATATTGAAGCCAATTTTTTTAATTCTAAATTAAAACTCCTAAAAATTAATTATCTAAATAAAGCCTTGGAAATACAGTTCCATATTAACAGGGTTAAAATAATTTTAAAATGCTATTAAGTAATAGACTAATTTTCAAGTCCAACTCAATAATTATCTTGGTTAGTTCTTGCTTTAGCATATTTTTGTTAATATAAATGAAATAATTTGCTTAACAAATTACTGGACTTATATATTCATAAGGAAACAGAAAATAGTTCACAATAACACCTTTGTATTATGTTATTGAAACTCAAATGAACTAGGGGCTTTCTAAAGCCAAGTTTGGCTTATTTCAATTCAATACCACAAAAAATTAATCAAAGTTTCATGTACATTGAAGATGGACAATTTTGAATAGAATACTTTGTGCTTAAATAAAATTACATAGGTAATATAAAATATTGTATCTTCTGCATTATCTTTTTCATTAAATACAAATACAGGATAACCAAAGCAATCATATAACTTTAGCTTCCTGTTTTATTCAGAACAAAGAAAGAAACAAGCATAAAATAGAAAATAACATGAGGAGAATCATCAGTAACTTCACTAGAATTATTGCTATGTGTTGCCTTTATATGGTTAAGATCAGTTATTCTTTTCCTACTACCCAGTAAATTTGAAGCAAGTTCTTTGGTAGCTAGAAGCTGGCAATTTACAAGTGAGGACCTGACAGAAATATTATCTGTGTTTTTGCTTGAGGCACATAAGTTAGGGTGTGAGATTTCTTCAGTAATGATCTTGAACCTTACTCTGGGTACCCTTCCCTGATTACAATTGGTCAGACCAAGGAGTTAGTCCTCAGGGAACATGATCAAATTTTATACTTTAATAGCAATATAAGAAAAACTAATTTTAAAAGAGTAATTGAAAAAAAATCAAATATCTCACTCTCTGCTTAATCTCTCTCTCTCTTGCTCTCTCTCTCTCTCTTGTTGTCTGTCTCTCAAATAAATAAAAATTAAAAAGTCTGGAGAGATGGGCTACCAGTTAAGGTGCCTGCCTAAAGCCAAAGGACCCATATTTGATTCCCCAGGACCCATGTAAGCCAGATGCACAAGGTAGTACAAGCATCTGGAGTTTGTCTGCACAGTCTGAATGCCCTGGTAAGACAATTCTCTCTCTCTGTCTATCTATCTCTCTCAAATAATCAAAAATAAAATAAAAAGTCAAATATTTTATGATGAAATGAAAAAGATTTATACATGTTTTAACCCAAAAATTAGAACCACTGATATAGAATACAAAATTACTAAATTTAATTTTAACTAACAGATGACCATAGTCATGTTATGTTTTTCTTTCAGGGAATTGCATATATTAGCACCTATTTATCATTCTATAGAATGTATAATATATGTAATATATTGCAACACATGTAGAGATTAGAAGGGTTAACCCTAGTTAATCAACAAGTGAATGGCCTAACAGACATATTTTTTGTTTTGAGAATACTTACCACCACTCTCATGACATTTCCTAAAACTACAGTTGACCATAGTTTCAATGATGTCTAATGGATCGCTTGCATTTCCTCCTTCCATATCACTAGATATATGAAACATGTGGTCAATATCTTACCAAATACTACACCCATCCTCTCCAGCTTCTAGTAAACATTATTCTATTCTCTACCTGCATGAGACAAACATTTTGAGATACCAAATAAAAGCAAGCCCTTGAAACTTTAGTTTTTCTGTTCATCTGTTGATGAACTCAGGTTGTCTCCATTTCTTGGCTATTATGAGCAATTCTTCCAAAAGAATAGCAATACATATCTTTTTATTCTATTTATTTCTGTACCTTGTTGAGATTATTTGTTCATATGTTAGGTCTAGTTTCCTAGTTTAATGATGTTGCAGTGGTCTTCTCATTGCTAGGACAAAATGCCCAACCAGAATCAGTTTATGGGAGTTAAGGGTTTATTTCAGTACTACAATTTCAAGGGGAAGCTAATCATGGTGGAGAAAACCATGGATCATACAAGCAGAAGGGAGAGACAAGAAGAGTGAGGTGACAAGTTGGTCTAAAATACCTCAAGGTCCTCTTCCAGGGGCATACCTCCTCTAGCAAGGCTCCATGGCCCCAATTGCCACCAGCTGGTAATATGAAGCTTAATCACAAACACATGAGTTGTATGATGATATTTCACAGTAAAACTACACAAAATGGTTTGGGGACTCTCCACACCTTTTTCTTTGTTACAATTTCTTTTCTCACTTGACTTCTTCCCTCCATGTCTTTGTTTCGATACAAAATCTTTCCACTTAGCATCAACTGATCTCAACTTCATAATCCCCCTGCCTTAGATTTCATAATGACCATAATATCACCAAGAGTGTATTAATTTAATTCTCATTTCTGTTTTTGGATTTAGTTACTGTCATTCTGACTCTCAATGTGTGCTGATTTTAAATTATGATTAAGCTCTTGGCACTTAATATGTCAGCATTTATTTTTGCATGTGTGTGTGAGAGGTGATTGTGCATGCATGTGTACGTACCCACGAGTCCTCCCATGCACTTGGATCTCCTATGTATAACAGCATGTCATCTGAAAACAGAGAACTTGTAATCCTTTCCTCTACCATGTCAATGCTCTCAGCACCTTGTTGCCTAGTTACTATGGTCGAAGTTTCCTCCTGTAAGCATGCACTTCTTGTTTGGAATCAGAGGAAAAAGATCTTTTCACTTTTCTCTATTGTTTGTGTTTATGTTCTATACCTAACTTATGCAGAATTTGGTCATAAGGCCATATAGAAATTTGCCACCTAATATTTTTCCTCTTTCAATTCAAAGAATTATTTGGTTCGTCCCTCCTTCTTTCACTGTGTTGTATCATGCTGATTTACTTGCATATGATGTACATGGCAGAATCTTAGGATGAATGTCACCTGCGAAAGATGTGTAACTGCTCAATGTTCTGTAAATTCAGGTTGTTTTATTTGTTGGGGATTTTGTAAGCATGTTCATCAAGCTATCACTTTGTGTGGTGTCATGGTTTGGCTTTGGTATCAGAGTCATGTTGACCACATATGAAGAGTTTAAAGGAATACCCCATTTTTTAACTTTTTTAGCTTAACAACAATATTAATCTTAGCTCTTCGGGTGTTTTGTAGAATTTAACAGCAAAGCCACCAGGTCTTGAGCTTTTTTTTTTTTTTTTAAAGATTGGGTTATTATTGATTTGTTCCATAATTTACAGTATATTATTTCTAAAATTCCATATCTCAATCTTAGTTTATTGTTTGGTTCTAGGAGTTGGTCCATTTTACAGGTTTTTAATCTTTTAGTGTATAATTTCTTAGAATATTCTGTCTTAATTATTGTTCATGTATCTTGTTATAATCATTACTCTTTAAATGATATCAGTTGTATTATTAACTTTTTATCTCTGAAGTCATTTTAAAGTCATTTTGTTTTGTTTTCTTCATTAATTTGTCAGATAAGTATTTACTGATTTGTTTATCTTTTAAAAACTCAAACTTTGATGATCATTTGCCCATTATTTTTGGAGAAGGGAGTACAAATATTTCTCTTGAAAACTTATACTTTTCTTACTGTATTCATATATATTTTTCTGTAATGTTAACAGTATGTTATGATTCCCTACTTGCATTTTAAAATTTATTTGTGTAATTTATTTAAGTGTGAGGGTTATATGGGAGTTCCAGGGTCTCTTGCCACTTCAAACAAGTGGTAGCCTTTTGTACCTCTTTTTGAATCTAGTTTAGGTGAGTGGCTTGTGTATTGAACCTGGGACAAACAAGATTTGCAAGGAAGTGTCTTTAACAGCTGAGACATATTTCCAGCCAGTTCTTTTCATTTTAGTACATCAATTATATGTTTTTTTTTTATGATTTGTGGTTACTATGAGGATCACAAACACATATCAAGTTATTTTTCTTTCTTTTGTTATTTTCAAGGTTTCTAGCTCAGGCTGACCTGGAATTCACTATGTGGTCTCAGGGTGGCTTTGAACTCATAGTGATCTTCCTACCTCTGCCTCCAAAGTGCTGATATTAAAGACAAAACTCTTACAATGTAAGGTCTATCACATGACTACACATCCTCCTGTCCACACTTTCAGATATTTATGCCATTTTGCATATACCTTATTGTTGTAGGTAGGCAGACATGAAAAGGTTCAGTAGTCTTGGAAAGAAAGCCTCCAGCTCCTGTTTTCCTAGTAATTATTATAAAGGGAAACAACACATTACCCTTCCACTGGATTTAAAATACCTTAAGAAAGAAAGGCAGCTAGATATAACTGAGATTTTGTTTTGCCCTATTAGTAGTACAGTAACTACACAAAATAAAAATAAAACAAAAAAGTAATTAAAAAAAAGTAACTACATCCTGGTCAGAGGCTACAAGCTTTTGGCCCTGGATGAAGGATAAGCTTTCTTCCTTTTTCTTTTTAATATTCATATTTATTTTTATTTTATTAGTTAGTTTGGTATTCAGCAAATACAGTCAGTTTGGTACCATTATTAGGCTCATCCATGACCTACCTCTTCCCCATTGGCCCCTCCTTGTTGAGGTATATGGGTCGTGCATCGTAGAATTAGCCCACAGTTATGGGTAAGATAAATGTCTCTGCATATCATGACCCAACATGTGGCTCTGACATTCTTCCCACCCCCTCTTCAGCAAAATTTCTCTGAGCCATGTTGGGTTCATTTGTGGTCTGCTTCGGTGATGAGGTGTTGGGGGCCTCTGAGGCTCTGGCTCTCTGATTTAGTAGGAGTTGATTTTTCTCTGTGTTGGTCTCCTTCCCCCTTGTGCTGGTATCTGGTTCATCAGGAAAACATCACCCTTGCTTGTTTCGCCAATTTCTCTTAGTTTCAGCAGGGGCCCTTTACAGTTTGGAGCTATAAACAATTACACAGAGTGAAGGGCTTCTAAGTGACAAAAAATATGTTTTCCTATTAAGAGGATAGCAATTTTCTCCCACATGACATTTCAAATGAGAGGTGTTCACTTGTCTAGATGACCAACAGGCTTTGTTGGTGAAGGAAGAAAGCTGTACATGTGCCCCTACTTATCATTAACTAATTTTATGTTTATTGTGGTCTTTTGTTTTTTGAAGGAGGATCTCACTGTAGACCTGACTGACATGGAACTCACTCTACATCCCAGAATGGCCTTAAACTCATGGTGATATTCCTACCTTGGCCAGTTGAGTTCCGGGATTAAAGTTGTATACCACCTTTAATATTTATCCTGAAATCCAAGTTGGATTCAAACAACATTTATATATAATATCATCCAGTATTTAAAATCCCACTGTATTTATACTTTAACCAGAGAGTATTAAGCTTTTAAAGATTGTTATATTAGTCATTAATACCTTTTTCTAACGGAATATGTAACTTCCTTTCACATTCTTACACTAACCTTGTATCAGTGAATTACTCTCAGTATACCAGTAGTCACAGTTCTGTGACAGTACACAACCAGAAGCACCTTAGGGAAGGAAAGAGTTTTTTGTGACTTACATTTCTGTTGCAGAATTTTGAAAGTGATAGTGCCTCTATCTAAATTTAATGGCAAATTACAAAGAACAACTAAGGAACGTAGGCAAGGTGTCAAGGAAGGTTAAAAGTAGACTTTATTAAAGAAAATATAGAAGAACAAAAGACTTCCAAAAGTGGGAATGCTTCCCATAAGAAAGTGGGGAGTAGCCACATTAGGGATTAGGGCTCGAAACACAAGGTTGAAAAAGCTCCAAAATCTCAGAGAAAACATGCTTAGAATTTTTGTTGGCATTCAAAGAAGAAAATGAAAGGAAACCAAAAGAAAAATATAACTTTTGAAGTTAGAATTCAGAAAAGCATGCAGCCTCTGAAGTGAGAGTCTGTGAGCATCTGAACCAAAGGAAGGAATAGTTGGGAAGGGTGCTATGTATAATTTCATTAAAGAGATAACTATTCCTCCATCTGTTTAGCATATCTAAATGTTAGAGGTGGTGTCATGACAGGATGAGCTACCTAGAGTGACCTCTATGACCAAAGGACTTTATTCCTCATGTGGGGAGGTAGTTTGCCTTCCCTTTACAGTGATACCAGGAAGGTGGCAGTATTCCTTTCAATGGCCTCTTAGCCTAATTTCTACCTCTCCACAACATTCCCCTCTGAAGAGTTAAGACCTGAAAATCATGTAGGAGATGGGTGGCAGAGAAATCTTGTTTCTTCAGGTTGAAGTGAAGCACAGCAGGATTCTAAGCCTGCACCTTCTGTAATCCACTTCAACTTTGCAGGTCAGCTTGGCCTCTATGTTCTTTTGGTCTTGTGTGTCTAATAGACTGCATTTGAATGAAAATTACTATGCCTAGCTCCCAAGAGTTAACCCCCAAATGCTATTTGGGAAGTGATTAAGTTATGATTCACTTTTTAAAATTGAATAAGGTGACTGGGTGTGGCAGTTAAATTTCTTTTAGAGGAAAGCTGACTAAAGTCTAAAGTCCTAAGATAGACAGGCATTTTTGCTTTGTCTTATTGTTGCAGTAACTTCTATTTGCTTGGACAAAACTCCTGACCAAAATGAACTGATAGGTAGAAAAGGGTATCTTTTGGCTTAAAGGCTCTGGAGGGAGATTCATGATGGCAGGGGAAAGCATGGTATGAGCAGAAATTGGACATCTCCTCTGCCACAGCAGCTCAAAAACTGTAGCAGGAGAAAGAACTAAACTCTGGCAAAGGAGAGCTAACTATAACACCCCTGAGCTTGCCCTCAACAAAACACTTTGTCCAGAATAACTGTGCCTCCAAAATTGCCAGCAGCTGGGGACCAAACATTCAGGATGCATGAGTTTATGGAGGATGCCAGAATTAAACCCCTAAGCTTGTGTCTAATGTCTCATCACCATCTCTGTGCACTACATTTTTAATGTGCAACCTGAGGTAACATCAATGAAATATAAATAGTAAGATAAATAAGTAAGAATTCATTTGTTATCAAGACAGTAGAAAAGAATTTTAACCTGTTGGGAGCTGTCATAAGTAGGTAAGAACTTTGTATGATGAGTTCTAAACTTATGACCAACATAAATATACACCTAAATTAAGAGTTCATCATAGAAGCCTCTAAGCCCAAACCATTGTTCACATTATTAATTTTTGCTATACTCTCTTGTTTGGTATTCAAGACTAAGTAGGTAACCAAAATTTAATTACATATGGGCTGGAGATATGTGTTAGTGGTTAAACTGCTTGTCTACAAAGACAAAGAACCCAGGTTCAATTCCTTAGGATCCACACAAGCCAGATGCTTAAGGTGACACATGTGTCTAGAGTTTGCAGTGGCTGAAGGCCCTGGCATGCCCATTCTCTATATGCCTTTCTCACTCTTTCAAATCAATAAAAATAAAATTAATTATTAAAAAATTAATTACATACGTATTTTTGGGAGAGGTGTGGTTTCAAAATAGGGTCTTGCTCTAGCCTAGGCTGACCTGGAATTCACTATGTAATGGAAGGGTTGCTTCAAACTCATGGTAATACTCCTACCTCAGCCTCATGAGTGTGAGGATTAAAGGTATACACCACCACACCTGACTTACATATGTATTTCTTTTTTTTTTTTTTTTGTCAATTACCATTTATTTTTGGCTCTTGGGGCAATGTCATCTTTTCAATATGAAAAAAAGCAAGTTCAACCCAAAATAGAAATCTGAAGTGTAGGATAGGACAAAATAAAGGGTAGGAAGTCACCGTCAATAGCAAAAAGATCGGGAAGACGGAGGGTGTCGTTTACCTCTCCTCTGGGGAGTGACCTAAACATCTATGTGGCAGCACACACCTTTCCACCCATCAGGGCTATACTTTTTAAGTGGCCAGGGTTTTGGAGGTTCAGACCAAGGCTTCACCCCTATCCACTCAATAAGTCTTTGGCCAAGGGAAAGGAAGAATGCCCCCCCCCCCAACCTTTCCTAGTACATATGTATTTCTTGCACTCATGTGTTGCTCCCAGATTTTAGGGATCTGGGAGAAGCCTTATGGCTTGGTGGCATCTGCTTGGATGACCATGATGGCCTTGTTTTTTTGTTTTTTTTTTTTTTTGTTTGTTTGTTTTTTTGTTCAGCATTGAGACATTTTTCAGTTGTGGCCTTCATTTTGAAGACTATACACTGACTGACATCTAACTTCTGGTTCACAATGACTTCACGGGTCAAGAAGGCAGGTAACTTATAAGAGATATAGGACATATTAGTCTCTCTCATCTCCTAAGACCTCCTAGTCCTGAAAGCAGGAGTCAAATTTTTTATTGTTCTTTTATCTCATTGACTTTGGCTTTTAAATATAGTTGTTGTATACCCAGGATAATAGTTACACGAGTCTGAAGTAAATGTATTTATATAAATCACTTGTGATTATTTTTGTCTTTGGCACAGCAGATCTAGTTAAAGAATGGCATAAGCTTAAAGTCAGTCATTTAATGTCTAGCTTAAGTTGTCTGGTGACATTGTAAGCCATATCTAAAACATAGACAGCATGTATATCTTATGTTTTTATTTAATTTTTGTAAGTATAGGCGAAACATTATAAGGCATTACCAAGGCTCTTGGTTTCCCAGCAGGAATGGATGGTAAGACACTATTGCTGAAGACTACATACTTGGGCTGCAAGGTCACTAAGAAATCCTGCTGGAGCTGGGCTGAAAACCTCCTCCATGTAGACCAGATGACAGAAAGCTAGAAAAAGCCACGTGGCATGCAGTTCAATGGGAGAGAAATCACCAGTGGAGATACTCAACAGTGGACACCGCAAACCTTAAATTTGGCCAGTCAGGCCAAATGAGTCAACAAGTGCAATAGTGGCATGTCTGTTAAGAGGAAAACTGACAGCTCATTAATTGGAATGAAGGCCTGCTCCATGGAAAGGAATACATGCCTTATACTCAAAACCTAAAAACGAGGTAGTCATGAGCCCTAGGGGAATAATGTCTGCTCGTGTCTGGCTAAATGTATATATTATGCTAGCAAACTTCCCAGTAAGCACTTCTGCTAATGTTCTTACCCATATATTAATGCTACTCTCATTTTTACTTAGAGAAGCTTCTCTTTTCAGATGGTGGTGATGTTGGAATGACTCAGAAGGCACCATGGTGCTGAAAAGTAGTGTCAGAGGTGTGCTCAGCATTGAAACATCTCTATCACACCTTCCAAGGCTCAGGATCCATTGTGGAAGAGGTGGCAGAAAGAATGTAAAAGCCAAAGTAAGGGTAGGACTCATTACAACACACTCTTCCAGACACAAAATGGCATGGATATTCATGACCTCACAGTGCCTGCTACTAACTACAGAAGACCATCTACCTACAGAAGACCATCATAATAGGAGGAAAAGATGATGACATCAAAATAAAAGAGAAATTGATTGAGAAGGGAAAACATATGATGGAGAGTAGAATTGTAAAGGGGAAAGTGGGGGAGGGTGGGAATTACCATGATTATTATCTATAGTTATAGAAGTTGTCAATTAAAAGAAATACAATTGGTATGGTAAAGTTTTATGAGGCAGTTAGGACACCCAAATCAACCACATAATAGGTTTTAAGTAGTGTAGAGTTTCTAATTTTATAAGTTTGTACTTATCTGAAATTTTAATATATCCTCAACATTTGTATATGCACAAGTTTATATTTTATTTACAAAGTATAACTTTGTATGCATACATCATGTGTTGGTACCATTATTCCCCTCCTAGCTGTCCCCAATCGAATGAGGACCTCCCTGAGTGACATTGCTGTTATTCACCATGGAGTTGTGGGAGCAGCTATCAGCCACTTTGGAAGGGGCTGGGTAATGGTTCCAGATATCCCCTCCCACACTGTGGGTCTTACAATCTTTCTACCCCATCTTTCACAAAATTCCCTGAGCCATGGTGGGTGTATTTTAAATGAACTTTAGTGTTGAGCTCTCAGCTTCTGGATTTTTGCTTTAGTACATTTTGAGTATCCTCAGTGTCTATCTCCATTACCCTTGCACAGTTTGTCAGACTCTCCATGGAAGCAGTTCTCTAGTTCTTCTAGTGAATTCCTCTGCGGTTTCACCTGGGCCTTAGCTGCTATGTGAGGGGTTGTTCATCTCCTGACATGAAGTCAGCTATTTTTTTCTTGTCTTATTGATGGATTTTGGTCAATCTTGATTCTCGTTGCCTTCTGAGAATGAAAAACAGATTTCCCAATGGAGTGTGAGATCAGCATAGGTTAAAGAGGCTAAACATTGTTAATTTAGAGAGGTTTGGATGGAAGTAATCCCCTTTTGCCCCCAAACTAGTGGGTGTTTATTGGTAGAGACCATATTCTTGCATTAATTATCTTCCAGATAATCCAATTTTGTGGAGTAGAGGTTTTGGAGATATGTGCAGTTGATTCTACCAAGTTTGTTTGTGTCTGTTTGATCTCTCCATTTTGATTTGTAGTTTTGCTAATTTGAGACATTTTTTTTTTGATCAAACTGACCAGGGGATGATCAATCTTGTTTACTTTTTCAAAGAAACAGTTCTTGTATTTGTGAGTTTTAATTGTTTCCTTTGTTTCTAATTCATTAATTTCAGCTCTGATCTTCATTATTTGTTTTCCATCTGAACCTCTTAGGGTTGGGTTTTTCTTGTTTTTACAAGACTTTATGTGGATGGTTAGGTTATTAATTTGAGATCTTCCAATATTTGTTATGAAGGAATTTAGTGCTATGAATTTTCCCCTTAAGATTTCTTTCACTGTGTCCCATAAATTTTTGTATATTATGTTTTCAGTATCATTTAGCCACAGAAATTTTACAATTTTATTGTCTATTTCTTTAATGACCTAATCATTATTTAATAGTGTGTTGTTAAATCTCTAGAAGATGGTGTAATTTATGTTGTTTCTTTTGTTAATTTCTAGCTTTAATGCATTGTGGTCTAATATAATGCAGGGAAGTTATGCCAGTTTTCCTGAATTGATGGAGACATGCTTTATGCCCTAATATATGATCTATTTTGGAGAAGGTACCAAGTGCTACTGAGAATAATGTGCATTCTTTAGTATTGGGGTGAAATATTCTGTAGATGATGGTTAGGTCTAGTTGATCTATGTTGCCAAGTTCTTTTATTTCTCTGTTTATTTTCTGCTTGGATTATCTGTCTATTGATGATAGTACACTATTGAAGTTTTCTCTGATGATAGTATTGAGAATTATTTCTGATTTATTGTCAAGTATGTTTGTTATATAAAATGTGGGGCTGGAGAGATGGCTTAGAAGTTAAGCGCTTGCCTGTGAAGCCTAAGGACCGTGGTTCGAGGCTCGGTTCCCCAGGTCCCACTTCGTTTGCAGAGGCTAGAAGCCCTGACACGCCCATTCTCTCTCTCTCCCTCTATCTGTCTTTCTCTCTGTGTCTGTCGCTCTCAAATAAATAAATAATTTTTTAAATGTGGTGCACTTTTGTTTCGTGCCTATAGATTTATGATTGTGAAGTCCTTGTTTGATTATTCTTTTGATGAATTGAAAGTGGCCTTCTTTGTCCTTTTGTTATTACATTTTGTTTGAAATCTCTTTTGTCAGATATTAATATAGTCACACCTGCTTGTTTCTTATGTCCATTTACTTAAAAAATATTTTTGCCGGGCGTGGTGGCGCACGCCTTTAATCCCAGCACTCGGGAGGCAGGGGTAGGAGGATCGTCATGAATTCAAGGCCACCCTGAGACTACATAGTGAATTCCAGGTCAGCCTGGACCAGAGTGAGACCCTACCTTGAAAAACCAAAAAAACTAAAAAATAATAATAATAAAAATATTTTTATATTCTTTAATCTTGAGGACGTATCTATCCTTAGAGATGAAGTGGGTTTCTTCAGACAAGAGATGGATGGGTCCATTTTTCTCATCCACCCTGTTAATTTGTTTCTTTTGATGAGTAGTTAGGACCATTGATACTTAATGCTATAACTGAGAAGTTTGATTTTACTCCTTCCATATTGGAAGCTTTATAGGGTTTGATGGCATGAGGTTTGATGGCTTCTTGGGCTTTGTACATTTTCTAACCTACTCTAGTTTTGGTTATTGTGATATTCCATGTATAAGTTTTTTAGACTCTTTGAGGAGGACTCCCTGAAATATTTATATTGCTACAGATTTAGCATTGTACTACTCTAATTATGGAGGCTTTTATCATGGAAGCTTTTATTTTCCCCATAAATTGTAAGGAATACTTTCAATGGGTGTAGTAATCGCATTGAAAGACAAAGTTGTTTTATTATTATTTTTTTTTTTACTTTTATGTATTTTTTTTTTTTTATTTTAGGCTTTGAAGTGATCCTTTCCAAGTCTTTCTGGCTTTCAGATTTCCAGTGAAAAATCTGAGGTAATTCTGATAGAATTTCCATTGTATGTAATAAGTTGTTTCTCTCTTGCTTCTTTTAGAACACTCTGTATTGTTATTTGGTGTTTTGTTTAATGATAAATGTAAATTTTATTAATATCTTCAGTTTTTGTAAAAGGTTATTTTTTTATTAATTACTTTTGTACTCAGCAAGTACAGTCAATTTGGTACCAATATTAGGCTCCTCCATTACCTACCCACTCTCCTTGGACCCACCTTGTTGAAGTATATGGGCCATGCATTCTGCACTTAGCCCATAGTTATGGGTAGGATAAATGTCTGCATATCATGATCCAACATGTGGCTCTGACATTCTTTCTGCCCCCTCTACTACAAAGTTTCCCTGAGCCATGTTGGTTCATTTTTGGTCTGCTTCAGTGATGAGGTCTTGGGAGCCTCTGGGTCTCTGGATCTCTGATTTGGTAGGAGTTGATTTTTCTCTGTGTTGATCTCCTTCACCCTTGTGCTGGTACCCAGTTCACCAAGAAAACAGCACTCTAGCTTGTTTCACCCATTGTTCTTAGTTTCAGCCAGGGCCCTTTTGAGGTATGATGGGGTGGCACTCCCCTTAGGATCTACATCTATCTGAAAAAGAGAAGCAGATTCTCCTACACAGAGTTAGCACCCGATGAATGAGATAACCCTTACTTTTTTTTATAAAGAATTTAACAGGTGTAGGCCCTCTTGTAGCCCATATTGGTTGCTTGGGAGTGGAGAGTGGGCTTATGTTTGGATATGTTTCTGACTTGTTTCCAAGCTCCAGCTATGGGTCCAATACCACTGAGGGGAACAGTTAGCTAAATCAAGAGCAGCTGGTTTCCCACTATGGCTGTGTGCCATATTGCACTTGTGTGAGCATCATGACAGGTTATTTGCTGCTAAGTAGGTGAGACCATGAGTTGCTTGGACAGATATTGTCATTTCCCCCCTCACCCATGTAGCACCTTCTGGCACTATACAGGCTGACTGTCTGGGGACTGACTCTCTACCAGCTTCCAGCCATGCCATTCCATTTTACGTGTCAACCGCATAGTGTCTTCATCAGTAGAGTCTTACCACTAACCTTTGGTAGGTTATCAAGTACTCTGACAGAAATCTGTCTTTCTTATATTGAAGTCCCCAGCTATGATACTGGTGGTTATTTCTATTTTATTGTCAAGTAGGTTTTGTTTTATGAACTGTGGTGTCCCTGTGTTTGCTGCATACAGACTTATGATTATAATATCCTCTTGATGGATCATTCCCTTAATAAGTAGAAAGTGGCCTTCTTTGTCTTTTTTGATTATTTTTGGTTTGAAGTCTATATTATCCAATATTAATATACCTACAACTGCTTGTTTCTTATTCCCATTTGCTTGGAATATTGTCTTCCACCCCTTTACCCTGAGGAGGTGTCTATCTTTAGTGGTGAGGTGGGTTTCTTGAAGGCAACAGATTTAGGGGTCTAATTTTTTGATCCATCCTGTTAGCTTGTGTCTCTTGATGGGTGAATTAAGGCCATTAATATTTAGGGTAATGACTGTGAGATTTGATTTGATTCCTGCCATATTGTGGTGGTAGATGTGTGTTGGTGTTTTCATGGGCTTTGAAGATTTTTGTGCCTCCTCTGGGTTTGGTTGTTGTGATCTGCTTCTCGTAGGAATTTGAGTTTGGTTATTTGTTTCTTCTTTGTGTAGAATTTTCTTAAATACTCTCTGTAGGTTTGGATTTGTATTCATATAATTGTAAAACTGAGTTATGTCATGGAAGGTTTTTCTTTCACCATCTATTATAAGGGATACTTTTGATGGGTAGAATAGTTTGGGTTGGAATCTGTAGGTACTTAGACTTTGGAGAGTTTCTTTCAGGAAACTTTGCAGGTCTCTCTGACCAAAAGTAATTGTGGATGATAGCCACATGCTGGTACTGGGAGTTATAGGTCAGTGCCCACTAAGAGAAGGAAGAAAAAGATAACTAATATAAAAGAGATAAAGAGAAGAGAGAGAGAGAGGCTGTAGAAGATTGAGGTCAGTCTTCATCATACCCTCTCCAGTGACTTGTGGGTTAGGTATTCCCTCTAAGGGCCTGGTGAAGGTTCAGCCATTTGTTCTGCCTTTTAGATGTAGAATTTTATGGTACCATTGCCATTTGGGTCTAGATTTGTATTTACCACCAGCTCCCATAGCCTCCCATCCCTCCCCACCCATCCCATTGTCTAGTCCAGGAGAAGCTTGCTGGGTATGTAAGGCATCTTGGGTAGATTCGGGTTAGGGGCTATAAAAGAGTGAGACTATGTGGTGTTTTTTTTGTTTGTTTTGTTTTGTTTTTGTTTTTTTTTCTGTGATTGGGTAAGTTCACTGAAAATGACCTGTTCCATATTCAACCATTTTTCCTAAAATTTCATTGTGTCATTTTTTTCTTACTGCTCTATAGAATTCCATTGTGTAGAGATACCACATCTGAGTTATCCATTCTTCTAGTGATAGACATCTGGGTTGATTCCAGCTCTTAGCTATTATGAATTGAGCTGCTACAAACATGGTTGAGCAAATCTCTCTGGCCTGTGGTTTGAAGGTTTTAGTGTAGATGCTCAGTAAGGCAATAACTGTGTCTGTTGGAATCCTATAGTCAGAGTTATCAAGAGACTCCATATAGCTTTCCAAAGTGGTTGTGCCATCTTACATTCCCACCAACAGTGGATGAGTGTTCCTACTTCTCCACATCCTCACCAGTATTTATTTGCATTTCATTTTTTGATGTTTGCTATCCTTACTGGGGTAAGGTGGAATCTCATAGTTGTTTTAATTTGCATTTCCCTGATGATTAGGGATGATGAATATTTTCATAAGTGTGTGTTTGCCATTTGTATTTCTTCCTCTGTGAACTGCCCATTCAGCTCTTTGCTCCATTTTGTGAGTGGGGTGTTTGACTTTTTACTTGTTTAGATTTTTGAGTTCTTTGTAGATTCTAGAGATTAGGCCTGTGTCAGTTGGATCACCCACAAATATTTTCTCCCATTCTGTGGGTAATCTATTGGCTTTGCTTATTGTATGATTGTCTTCAAAGAAACTCTTCAGCTTCATGTGATCCCAATGGTTGAGTGACTGTTTAGGATTGTGAGCGACTGGGGTTTTGTTCAGGAAGTCTTTTTCTATTCCTATATCATGGAAAGTACTTCCTATATTATCTTCCAGTAGTAGTCGAGTTTCTGGTCTTATATTGAGGTCTTTCATCCATTTGTACTTGAGTGTAGTGAATGGAAAAATGTGTGGATCAAGTTTCAATTCCTTCATATGGTTATCCAGTTTGTCCAGCACAATTTGTCGAAAATTCTGTCTTTTTCCCAGCCTATGTTGTTAGGGCCTTTGTCAAATATTAAGTAGGTATAGTTGCTTGACCCAATATCTGGGTCCTCAAGTGTATTTCATTAGTCTATACTACTGTTTTTATGCCAATACCATACTCTTTTTATTACTATGGCTTTGTAATATAGCTTTAGAACACCATTGGGGTTTTAATTGGAATGGCATTAAATCTGTATATTGCCTTTGGCAGGATTGCTATCTTCACAATGTAATGTCTGCCTATCCAGGAGCATGGGAGGTCTTTCCATTTATTCAAATCTGCCTCAATTTCTTTTTGAGTGTTTTTATGTTTTCATTGTATAGATCTTTCACTTCCTTGGTTAACATTATTCCAAGGTATTTTGTTGTTGTTGTTGTTGCTATGGAAAATGGGACCATGTCCCTTATTTCTTTATCTGTATCTTTTTTTCATTTGCATATAGAAAGGCTACTGATTTTTGTGCATTGATTTTTATATCCTGCTACTTTGCTGTAGGAGTTAATCACCTTCAGGAGTTTGGGGATGGAGTCTCTCGGGTCTCTTACATATAAAATCTTGTCATCAGTGAATAGAGCTAACTTAACTTCTTCCTTTCCAAGTTGTATCCCTTTTATTTCCTTCTCGTGTCTAATTGCTTGAGTTAGGTCTTCCAGTAGTATATTGAAGAGCAGGGGTGAGACTAGACAACACTGTCTTGTTCCTTATCTTAATAGGAATTCCTGCAGTCTCTCTCCATTAAGTATTATTTGGTCCTTAGGAGCTTTGTATACTGCTTTTATTATGTTAAGATATGAACAACCATGTCAATTTTCTCCAATATTTTGATCATGAAGTGATGTTGTATCTTGTCAAAGGCCTTTTCTGCATCTGTTGAAATGATCATGTGGTTTTGTGTTTAACCTTGTTTATTTTGTGTATTACATTTACAGATTTCCATATGTTGAACCACCCATGTGTTCCTGGGATGAATGCCACTTGGTCAAGGTGGATAATGTTTTTGATGTGTTGTTGGATTCAGTCTGCGAGGATTTTGTTCACGATCTTTGCATCTAAATTCACCAGGGAAATAGGCCGGTAGTTTTCTTTTCTTGTGGCACCTCTCCCTGGTTTTGGAATTAGGGTGATACTAGCTTCAGAAAAGGAGTTGGGTAGCTTTCCCTGTTCTCCAGTTGTTTGGCACAGTTTGAGGAAGATTGGTTTGAGTTCTTCAATGAAGGTTTGATAGCATTCAGCTGAGAAGCCATCTGGTGCTGGACTCTTCCTTATGGGAAAGTTTTAAATTACTTTTTCAATCTCAATGAGTTTGACAGGTTCATTTAGGAGATTAATCTGCTCTGAGTTTAGCTTTGATAGATGGTATGCATCCAGGAATTTATCCATCTCCTCCACAGTATCCAGTATTGTGGAGGTTTTTGAAATAAGTCTTGATGATTCTCCCAATTTCACTTATGTCTGTTGTGATCCCTCCTTTTTCATTTTCAATTTTGTTGATTGGAAGCATCTCTCTTTTTTGCTTGATAAAATTGGCTAGGGGTTTGTCAATCTTGTTTATTTTTTCAAAGAACCAGTTGTTTGTTTTGTCAATTGCCTTAATTGTTTTCTTAGTTTCCAATTCATTAATTTCTGCTCTGATTTTAATTATTTCTTTCCTTCTGGAGCTCTTTGGATTGGATTTTTCTTGCTTTTTCTAGTGACTTTAGGTAAATGGTTATGTTATTGATTTGGGATCTCTCTGTCTTTTTTATGAAGTCATTGAGTGGTCAAACTGTTTCTTCCATCTTGTCTTCCAGATCATAGTTTCTATCCTCAACATGGCTGACTGTATTATTGAGAGGTTCTAGAGAGTTTTGGACTTGTTTAATTAGGTTTGCATTTTCTACTACTTTTCTATGTATGACTTCCATCCCTCTGTCAAGCTCCCTTTTCATTTCATTTTCTGATTTTCTTGATGCTTCTTGGAATTCACCCTTGCGTTTCTTTATGTCTTCATTTAGTATGGCCAGCTGATATTTGAGGTCCTTTTTTTTTTTTTTTTAACTCTCCCTCATATCTCTTAACTGTCTTTGAACTCTTTCCATTTTCTTATCTATTAGGTCTAGTCTAATGATGGAAACATCCACGTGATTATCAGTCCTTTGTTGATTTTCTGCAAGTTCTACCAGTAGCTTGGTCAGGGTTGCATTGCTTATAGCTTCACTTTGGTGTTCTGATCCTAATGACTCTTCTATGTTTTGAATATACATGTTCATTGTAGGACTGGGTGATCTAACTTGATTTTCTTTCACTTGATTTCTCATGTTATTTCTTTTGCACTGTGGTCTGCCCATGACAGTGTATGGGCATGTAGGTGGGTGGACCAGCCTGGGCTCAAACATAATGGGAATCTGAAGCAGCCTGAGGCTGTTGCCAAGTAGCCTGAGCTTTGGCTCTCACTTGCCAAAGTTGCCTGAGTTCCTTCACGGCTGGTGCGCCAAAGTTGCCTGAGCTCTCAGGGGTTAATGTGCCAAAGCTGCCTGTGCTCACGGTAGGAGGGACACAGAGGCACCAAGCACTGAAACAGCACAAACTCTGGTGTGGCAAAACACTGGGACCTGGAAGCAGTCTATGCTCACCCATAACAGGACAATGGTGGTTAGCCAGTGTGAGAGACAGGGAGGGGATGGCACCTGAGCTAACATAAGCAACAGACACAGCCTGAGCTCACTTGTGGAGTTGCAAATTGGCATGGGCTCTCATGTGTGAATGTGCAGCGCCAGAATAGTAAGTGGGAAAGTGGGTGGAGCAGACTAAACTTCCACAGGTAGGATCTGAGCAACAGTGGGTGCCATTGAAATTGATCAAGGGAAGTATGTTGGCCTGGGACCCTTTTCCTACAGTAAGTGCAGGAATTTCCTAAAGCTGGGATCACAGTGGTTTCTTGGGGCGAGGGGTGGGCTACCCACCTGTCCATGAGGGAATCCATGGTTCCCTGTTTTTTCCCCTCTGTGCCCTCCCACTGGCAATCTATTGGAGATTGCTCTCCCCTGAAAGACCCAGTGAACCCTTAAAAGACCCAGTGAACCCTGAATGTCTTGTCTTTCTTTCCCGTGAATGTGTGGTGCAGTTAGGCAGTTGTCATCTTGGCCAGAAGTCCAGTTATTTGTTTTTTTAACTATGGTGTGCCTTGGAGAGTACTTTGGTCAAGTCTGCTGGTATTCAGTGAGTGTCTTATATCTGAATAGGCTAGTTTTCTTCAACAGTTTTGTTTAATATGTTCTTTAGGCCTGTGGCCTGGATTTGTTCCTCTTCTGGTATACCTATGATGCAGATGTTTGGTCATCTTAGGGTATCCCACTATTTCCTCATATTCTGTTGACATGTTATTATTATTATTATTTTTTATCTTATCAAAGTTTTTGAACTCCTGAAGGATTTCTTCTGTTTTATCTGTCCTCCACATGATTAACTCTACTAGTGAAGGTTTCTAGAGAGGCTTTTATTTTCTTTCTTTAAATATTTTGTTTAAAGCTAAAGAATTAGCTTTTTATTTTTTCTAGGTTTTTCAAGGTAGGGTTTCACTCTAGCCCAGGCTGATCTGGAATTCTCTATGCTATTTAAGAGTGGCCTTTTTCTTATAGCAATCCACCTGGTTTTATGTGGGTACTGGGGAATTGAACCTGAGCTTCCAGGCATTACAAATAAGCACCTTAAGAGCAGGGAAACTCTCCAGCCCATTAGAGATGTTTTGAAACCTCTGTTTTTACTTTTTTTTTTTTCTGTTCCATTTTCTGTATCATATGCATCCCTTTTTTGAGTTCCAATTACCAGTCATGGCTTAATTTTTTAAATTTATTTTTATTTTCTATGAGAGAGAGAGGGAAGCAGAAGGAAAGAGAGAGAAATTGGCAGGCCAGGGCCTCTGCCACTGTCATCAAACTCCAGACACATGTGCCATCTTTTGAGCATGTGCTAGCTTCCATGCTTGGGTCACTTTGTGCATCTCACTTACGCGGGCCCTGGACGATAGAATTTGCAGTCTAAGTCTTTGCAGGCAAGCCCCTTAACCACTAAACCATCTCTTCAACCCTTAGTTTCATTTTCTTGATGCTTCTTGAAATTCCTTCTTGTTTAACCATGTCTTCATTAACCATAAACGTATGGTTATGAAGATCCTCTATTTGTTGGCTCACTTTTAGATCATTTATCTCCTTTTGGGTGGTCTCTTTGGTTTTTCTAAATTACGGTAAACCTACTGACAAAACATGTGTGCTGTAATAGATGATTCTATTGCATTTCTTTTATGTGATTGTTAGTTTTTTGCTGATTTGCTTCCAGTTCAGCAATTCTTTGGTCAGGGTCACATAGCTTATTTTGCTTTAATTTTTGGATTCTATTTCTGTTGAATCTGCATTTTTTAATGGAAACTTCCATTTTGGAACTAGGAAAACTGATGGAGTTCTCTCACTTTGTTGTATTCTCTCTCTTTCTCTCTCTCTCTCTCTCTCTGTGTGTGTGTGTGTGTGTGTGTGTGTGTGTGTGTGTGTGTGTTGGTGTCAACCCATCTTAGGGTTAAAGATTATTTTCAGAGGGAGGCTCATATTTACCCTTGTAAGATCTTCAATTATGTAAAAGCATGGTGGTGCTTGCTTTTAGTATTGGACTTGGGAGGCAGAGGTTGGAGGATCAACATGAATTTGAGACCAGCCTGAGGCTTCAGAATAAGTTCCAAGTCAGTCTGGGCTAGAGAGAGACACTACCTTGAAAAAAAAAAAATAATAATAATAAATATCAGATAATGTTAAAATGAATGAAAAGATGGAATGGTTCACAAATTTTATTATTTTCTTTGATGAGTTCTAGGGATAGATTGAGGTAGTAATCGAGAAGTATTTCCCTGCTGCTACATTGTAGAGAGTATTTTAGGTCTTTATTCTTTAGTATTAAGGCCTGTGTGTACTGTGTTATTAAAGTTCTTATTCTTACATCGTTATTTGTTTTTCTAAGTTTTGGAAATAGTATTTTGGAAGTAAAAGAAAAGTGGCAGTAGGTCTGACATGAGAAGTTTTAGCCATTTGGAACAATAGCTAGAATACTAGAACTTGCTATACCCTGGGACGAGAGAATTCAGGTTATTGGAAGTCCCTATGAGCCAAGCTAAAGTCAAAACAGGAGACAGAGTTATAAATGGCCACTTTGCACTAGTTTCTCAGTTATGTTTTAGATATCCTCAGGGGAGCTTTCCAGCTTTTTCTTTTTTTAAATTTAATTTAATTTCTTATTAGTTATATACAGAGTGTGTATACAGCCACGCTGGTACTATCATTACCCTCCTCTCTGCCCTCCCCCTCTGAAGGGACCCTCCTCATTGGAGAATGTGGGTTGTGCATTGTGGGGATAGCCATAAGTTATGGGTAGAGGCAATGTCTCTGTGCATAATGTCCCAATATGTGGCTCTAACAATCTTTCCACCCCCGCTTCAAAGAATTTTCCTGAGCCATATTGGGTTCATTTTAGGTCTACTTCAGTGATGAGTTCTTGGGGACCTCTATGACTCTATATATCTGGTTTGGTAGGAGTTGAGTGTTTTCTATGTCTATCTCCTTCACCCTTGTGCTAGTACCAGATTCACCAAGAAAGAAGCACTCTTCCTCATTTCCCTAATTACTCTATGGTTTCAGCTGGGGCCGTAGTGAGGTGCAATGGGCTTATTCTTTCCTCAGGTTCTGTGTCCATTGGAAAAAAAAAGAAGCAAGTTCTCCAATGGACAGTGAAGTCAGCACCAGATAAATGGGATAACCATTATTATTTTTGAGAGCTTGATTTTTGGGAGCTTGATATTAGAAAGTGGGCTTGTTTTTTTTGGATATTGTCTCCCAGGTAAAGCTATGGGTTGCATTCTCCTGAGTGGATCTATTAGCAAAATCAAGAGCAATCGGTTATCCACTATGGCTGTGTGCCACTCTTATACTTGTGTGAGCATCACATCAGGTTGTTGGCGCTGAGTAGCTTAAACCACGAATTGCTTGGACAGATGTTGGTCATTTTCCCCCAGTTGCTCATATGGCACCTTCTGGTACTAGATGGCCAACTGTCTGGGGATTGACTCTCTTCCGGATCCCAACCAGGTTACTTCATGTTCCATATCAACAGCATATGTTATCTTTGGCAGTAGGGTATTACTATTAACCTTTGGTGGGTAATCAAGGACTCTTACAGAAATCTGTGTTTGGGAAACGTTGTAGCTTTTTCTTTATTGCTTAGGGCCCATGATTGAGAAATGAACCTGGGTTCTAATTGACAGCAAGGATCTTGATGTTTTTCTTAGGACAGTTGTACTTATAGGAGTGGATCAATGATATAAATCTTGACTTTTTTGTGTGTCCCACAAAACTCAGTTCCCTCATTTTGTATCTTTCTTTGTAGAACTTTCCTCCATCCTGATAGAGAGCACAGAAGACTCTTCAGACTATTTCCCTTATCTCCAACAAAACAGGTTCAGCACCCTACCTCTAGAGCTTTGTATGAGTCTTCTTTTTCATCATCCTTGTGGGTGTGAGAGGAGGTGGATGGAGTCTCAAGGCCCATTATAGGCCACTGACATACCACCTGCCTCTCACTCACTTGCACCTCAAGGAAATTCTCACATAAAATCTGTTACATGCACCCAGCATTGGGAAAGTGTCCAGGATTTTCTTTCCTTCACTTGCTTTCATAGGTCCATTCTGATTTCATCCTCCCAAGTCCTCATTTTCTTAGCACACTATAACCCCTAAACTATCTCATATTTGAATAAAATATTAAATTTTACATCTATAAGCTTCATCTGTAACTGTTTAACCCACTTATTTCTGATTTTCATTGGTATGAACATGAGAGATTATTCCTAATATAAGCAGTGATTTTCTTCTCAGCAAGTTTCAGGATCCTTCATAAACACGTGTAAAATTACTTTCAACTTTCATAATATCCATAATGTATTTTGATCATAATTCCCTTTCACTACCTTATTTTGTTCCCAGCCCTCAACCCCTATCATGGAAATCCATCTTCTTTCCAACTAAAACTTCTAATTTGGAGTCCATTATTTTTTAATGGTAAAGTTAATCCATGGTAGAATGTTGAGAGGCCCAATATTATTCAGGTCTTCTGCAGGTAATCACAGCCAGTATGGGACCATGAATACAATGATTAATTCATATCTGGAAGAAAGCCTTCCAAAGCACTCCTTCTCATACTCTGAACCATACATTCTGCTTTTTTACTATGTTCCAAGGGCCTTCAAGGTTATGATTCAGGTGCTTTACTTAGCACTCAAAAATCACTAATCATCAGCCCATTGATGAATTTTGTGGTTTGACAATAGTCACTACCATCTCTAAAGAAGCATCTCTGAATAAAAATGAGAGTAACACCAATCTTTGGTCAGAAACATAAATACGTAGAGGGCAATTTGAAGGGCACAACAAATTGATTAAGCAAAACAACAATAGTAGCTTCCCCCTTCAGGCCTATGACCTTACTGGCCACAGGCTTTTGATTAGCTTTCAGTATCAGACATAAATTCTTTCCTGTGGAGTAGCCTTAAGTCCAAAGAGCAGCCAGTTACTCCTATAACTGACATGTCACTATTGCACCAGTAGTTATATCTTGCTTGCTAGTAGTTATATACCTCAATAGGTCTAATACTGGTTGAGAACACTGATGATTTTCCACCCCAACAGACTGCATAGAACTTTCTAGTATTATGACAGCCAGTCAAAAGTAAGGAGGCTTCCAGCTCAGTTCTAGCTTTATTTTCCACCTATGTTAATACATCTTCTTCTCAGGAAGCAATTATCCCCAACTAGTATTATTGCCCCTAAGAAATTGAAAGTCTACTTGAAGAAATCATATTCCTAAAATCAAGAGAAGAGAGACATAAGATAAGGAATGGTAGAGAAAGAAAGTAATTATCAACTATAATACTGGAAAAAGTATATGAAAGTATTGCATAACCACAATAAATGTGGTATATAACAAAATGCAAGTCAAATTTTATGAATATTTCGATAAAGAAGTACTTTCCAAAAACAGAAGTAATGAGGAAAAAAATGAGTAAACCATAATTAAGTTGAAAGCAACCTGAGTTTATAATGAAAAGGAAAGTATATTTCTACATAAACATCAGTAAACAGAGAACCATAGATTTAACATAATGTTAAACAAAATGAAGATACTTTAGATATACCAACAAAAACAAACCTCTGATTTCCATGATGTGAATATGTCCTTTTAATACCAGACAGACAAATGGAGGGACAGATAAAAGGTACAGAAGAAGTTCGGGGCAGGGGAATGGGAGGATGGGGGGAGATATACATAAAACCAAATCCAAAATTAATTGGTATCATAGAAACCTTCCTTTGGATATCAGACTTATAACCCTAAATAGAGGTATGGAGAAATTATCTGCAAATCAGGGCTCTAGGGAGGGTGAGATGAAGCCTAACTCTAAGATATTAGGTTCTGGCTTCTAACTCCTAGTACCAGATATTGGTTACAATCCCATCTTGAGCTGTTGATAGTAGAGACCTACAAGGTCCCCAAAACAAGACAGACTTCTGGCAAAGCATTTTATTATCCACTGAGGTAAAAAGGTGAGAACCTATTGCTGAAGACACCACATGCTACCAATGCAGAACTTAGGGAGATCTGTCTGAATCTGGGAGGAAGTCAATTCCAGATTGTTAGTCCTTACAATGCTGAGAAGCTCCTGAGAGGAAATGGCCAACAATGTTGTGAACAAGCAGGGAACACTGCTATATTAAAGCAGCCAGCCGGACAAGATGTCTACACCAGTGTATAACCATGGGCTTTCTAATTGGCTATAAGATCCACTCACTGGAAAGGAACTTATTACTGGAATGGGGAACCAAGTTAGAATCCTATGCAAACCAAGATTATGGACTCCAATGAGAAACTCTCAACAATCTTTGTCCAAATGGGAGGCTGTATCCATCAAAATCTCTCTAAATTAATAATGCTTATTCCCTTAACTTATCCTGATCTCATTTTCTGTTGGAGAATATTTTCCTTTTTTTCATTCTCAAAAAGCAGTGAGGACCAAGGATAATCAAAATGTATCAACAAGAAAAGAATAGCTTACTCCTTATCAGGAGAAGAACCACCCCTTGCATAGCAGCTAGGGCCTTTGTGAAACTACAGAGAGGAACTGGTGAGATGAACAAGAGTTCAGCCTCCAAGGAGAGCCTGACAACCTTTGTCAGGGAGACACAGAGGATACTTAAAATGCACCAAACTTGAAATCCAGCAGCTCCTGAGAGTTCACACAAATGTATACTTAAAATATACCCACCAAGTTTCAGGTAATTTTGCAGAAGAGGGGTTGGAAAGAATGGAAGAGCCACAGGGTGTGATGGAATATCCAGAGGCATTGTCCCTCCCGCAATGACTGACTGCTTCTCTCACAATTCATAACCCACAACTCCTTGGTGAATACCAGCAGTACCACTAAGGAGGGCCCTCAGTGGAAAGGGGGCAGGAAGGAAGGAAATGGTGGCAACATATCATGTGTCCATACAAAGTTTATACATATAAAAAATAAATAATGAAAATATAAAACGTTATTTGTTGACCATGATAGCCCTTGTGAAGGTATTCACAGCCTCTAAAACTGAAAGTTTAAAATAAAATTGTAATAGATTTTCCCATTTGTTTATTTTGCTGTATGACCACAATCACTATATATGGTGGTTACTTCAGCAGGCAGCATATAAACCAAAGCTCATTTTGAGTTATTCAATTTTAGTGATAATTCTGACATTTAGAACTATGAAAAAATTGTGATCTAATTGTGACTTGTATATTTGTTAGGTGCCTTAGCCTACTTATGGTCATACTCTATAATCAAATAATTGGAATTTCTTTTAAATCCACTTAAATTATGACAAATGTTAACAAATTTTGGCATAAGAGATAGTTTATGAATTCTTCTTTGGGGAATCTTCTAAGTCCCTAAGAAAATTCACTCTTAAGAAGTTTAGAATATTTGATTATGAGACAAATTCACTTTTGTGTAGATTTCTCTTATATTCAAGGTAAAACTATTAGTGTATTTTCTTCCACTTAAGTTTCTACAACTTCCTGATAGCTATGTTCTTACAAAGTTCTCTCTGCACTTCCAGGATTCCTTTTTGTATGGATAAATAAATAGTGCAAGTTTTCAGGGTCCCTAGATAAGTTATCTTGACCTACTTAGAGACTAATTCCTATATGATTGTTCATTTTCTTTGTAAATACTTTTCACCCACCCTAAGGACATGATTGAAAGAAAACCTGGTTTCTAATCAATAATATAAAGTGAATGAAATTAAGTTTAATTAGACTATCAATCCAATAGTGCTTCCTGGGTGAAGAGAGGTGAAAGTAAAAAGAATTTGTATTTGTGCTTTGTATGAATATATGGTTTAATTTTACCAAGGTCAGTAAAAAAAGAGTTAGATTTTCTATACTTTATGTGTATCAACACCCTTCTCATAGATATGTGTTGCTAAAAGCAAACTAAATTTATCTTTAGAAAATATTTTTTCTAATTTTCATAAAATCATATAATATTAACAAGACAAATTCACTTTTGTATAGATGACTCTGGTACTCAAGAAGAAGTTCTGTGTATTCGTCTTTTTAAAAAATTTTTATTAGCATTTTCCATGATTATAAAAAAAAATCCCATGGTAATTCCCTCCCTCCCTCCCCCCACACTGCCCCTTTGAAATTCCATTCTCCATCATATTACCTCCCCATCACAATCATTGTACTTACATATATACAATATCAACCTATTAAGTACCCTCATCCCTTACTTTCTCTTCGCTTTATGTCTCCTTTTTAACTGACTGGCCTCTGCTACTAAGTATTTTCCTTCTCACGCAGAAGCCCAGTCATCTGTAGCTAGGATCCACATATGAGAGAGAAAATGTGGCGCTTGGCTTTCTGGGCCTGGGTTACCTCACTTAGTATAATCCTTTCCAGGTCCATCCATTTTTCTGCAAATTTCATAACTTCATTCTTCTTTACCGCTGAGTAGAACTCCATTGTATAAATGTGCCACATCTTCATTATCCACGCATCAGTTGAGGGACATCTAGGCTGGTTCCATTTCCCAGCTATTATAAATTGAGCAGCAATAAACATGGTTGAGCACGTACTTCTAAGGAAATGAGATGAGTCCTTTGGATATATGCCTAGGAGTGCTATAGCTGGGTCATATGGAAGATCAATCTTTAGCTGTTTTAGGAACCTCCACACTGATTTCCACAATGGCTGGACCAGATTGCATTCCCACCAGCAGTGTAGAAGACTTCCTCTTTTTCAACATCCCCACCAACATTTATGATCATTTGTTTTCATGATGGTGGCCAATCTGACAGGAGTGAGATGGAATCTCAATGTAGTTTTAATCTGCATTTCCCTGAGGGCTAGTGACGTAGAACATTTTTTTACATGCTTATATGCCATTTGAATTTCTTCCTTTGAGAATGCTCGATTTAGCTCCATAGCCCATTTTTTGATTGGCTTGTTTGATTCCTTATTATTTAACTTTTTGAGTTCTTTGTATATCCTAGATATTAATTCTCTATCAGATCTATAGCTGTCCTGTATATATCTGTATATATCTGTTAGGTCCATTTCTTCTATGACCTCATTTAGTCCAGATGCCTCTCTGTTTATTTTTTCCTGGGATGACCTGTCAGTTGATGAGAGTAGGGTGTTAAAGTCACCCACCACCACTGTGTTTGGTGTTATCTGTGACCTTAGTTCTAATAGTGTTTGTTTGACGAATTTGGGAGCCCCCATGTTATGTGCATATATGTTTAGAATTGTAATGTCCTCCTGTTGGAGTGTGCCCTTAATCAATATAAAGTGACCTTCCTTACTTTCTTGACTAATGTTGGACTAAAGTCTATCTTGTCAGATATTAGGATAGCAACCCCTGCTTGTTTTCTAGGCCCATTTGCTTGAAACACCGTCTTCCAACCTTTCACCCTAAGAAGATGTTTATCTTTTGTAGAAAGGTGAGTTTCTTGGAGACAACAAATTGTATGATCATGCTTTTTAACCCAGTCTGCAAACCTATGTCTTTTCGTTGGGGCATTGAGGCCATTGATATTAAGAGATATTAATGAAAGGTGTGTATTTACGTTTGCCCTTTTTTTGTGTGTGTGGTTCCGGTTCTACCTGTGCTCTCTTGTGTTAACTAGTATTTGAGTATTGCTTGTTTTTTCTAGGTTCCTTATATGTGTACTTTTCCTTTTCTTCAGCATGGAGGATTCTATCAAGTATTTTCTGTAGAGCTGGCTTTGTCTTCAAATACTCCTTTATCCCTGCTTTTGTCATGGAATGTCCTTATTTCTCCTTCTATTTGAATGGATAACTTTGCAGGATAAAGTAACCTTGGTTGACAGTTGTTATGTTTCAGAACTTGGAATATATCACTCCAAGCCCTTCTGGCTTTAAAAGTTTGTGTTGAATAATCTGCTGTGATCCTTATGGGCTTGCTTTTGTAGGTTACTTGATTTTTCTCTCTAAATGCTTTCAGTATTTTTTCTTTGGTGTCTGTGTTTGGAAGTTTGATTATAATATGGCGAGGAGAGGTTATTTCCAGGTTTTGTCTGGCTGGGGTTCTAAAGGCTTCCTGTATCTGTATTGGCACCTCTTTCCCAATTTGGGGGAAATTTTCTTCTATTATTTTGTTGAAGATGCCTACTATGCCTTTGGAGTGGAATTCTTCTCCTTCTACTATGCCCTGAATTCTTATATTTCATCTTTTCATAGTGTTCCATATATCTTGAAATTCCCACTCATACTTTTCTATTAGTTTGTCTTTCTCTTTGTTGGACTGTATTAGTTCTGCCACCTGGTCTTCTAGCTTAGATATTCTGTCCTCTCCTCCATCCATTCTATTTGTGAGATTTTCTACAGAGTTTTTTATTTCATTAACTGTGTTCTTCATTGCTAGTAATTCTGACTGGTTTTTCTTTATTATTTCTATTTCCTTATTTATGTCTTGTATTGCCTTCGTTATTTCATGAAATTGGTGTCCTGCATCTTCTTTGATTCCTTTGATTTCCTCTTTAAGTTCCTCTTTGACTCCTTTGATTTGTTCTCTGACTTCTTTGAACATATTTACAATCATTCTTTTGAAATCTTTCTCAGGTATTTCCTCTAATTCGTTCTCACTGGAGGTCATTTCTGATGCATTAGTACTTTTAGGTGGATTTATATTGTCTTGCTTTTTAGTGTTTCTTGTGTTATAATGCATATATTTTTGCATCTTGGATTAAGTTAATGCTTGCATTTTGTAGCTAGCTGGGTATTCTTAGCTCTATCAATTGATTTGATGTTATATATTTTCAGGGTAGGAGCTTAAGGTGTTGGGTGTGGCTCTTAAGACTCTCAGAGTATCTACAAAGGTGCTCCTAGGGGTTGAGTCTCCCTGCTATGGGAGTATTCAAGCAGACTGAGTGGAATAAAACACCGGTAGATTCTAAAAGTTAACTAAACACTGTACCTATTCAGTCAAAAACAGCCCTAAGTATGTATGCCAGAGTAGTTATTATAACAACCAGATCCTCTATCAACACAGAGGTTAAGATTTCTGGTCTGTTGAGGGATCCCAGTCAGCTTGTGACCAAGTGAGACCCTTCCCTGGTGCAAACCCAGTTACCTTGGTTGTTTTTGGTCTCAGTCAAGTTGCTGCCTGGGTCGTCGTGCTGCTGTTCTGATTTCTGGAGCTGGGCACTGGCTTTTCCTGTGGGGCAAACTGAGCCTGGCAACTGTGGCCCTGCAGATCAGCACCCCTGCTGCTGGAACTGCTGCTGCGAAAGCTGCCCCTGCTGGGTCTGTCAGCAGCTGAAGCTGCTGCTGCTGGGCCCACCACTGCTGCTGCCTCTGCTCCTGCTGCTGCTGTAGCTGCCACTTCTGGAGCCACTGCTGCTGCTGAAGCTGCTGCTGCTGGGTCTGCCGCTGCTAACACTACTAGGTCTGCTGCTGCTGTGTCCAGTGTTACCGGTGCCGGAGGCGCTGATGTTGCTGCTGGGCTCTTCTCCTGCTTGGGCCCCTGTCAGCCCAAGTTGGCGTGGCTGGGTCCCGGGACCCCTGCTCTGTTCGCTGGAGCTGGGCTCACGTGGCGGGGGAGGAGAGGGAGCCGCAGCTGCTCTGGTTCTCTCGCTGTTACACGTGTTCTTCTACCTCATGGTCTGCTCCTCCGTTGCTCACTGCCGCTCTCCTTTCACGTTTCCTGAGTTGCAGTGAGTGCCTGTGTGAGTGGAAAATCCCCCACCTGGATTTTCTGTGGCTGGAGCCGAGTCTGGCGGCTTTCTGGTGCGCCACTGCCACAGTTGGCAGAGCTGCCGTGGCCACTTTTTCCGGCCTGTGCGGGCTCTGGATGCTCTAGATCTCTCCTACTTCTCTGCTGCTGCTTCAACTTCCTATATGCCTCACTTTTTAGTAAAAGTGTTATTTTGCTGAGTTTTTTTTGGTCTCCCCCCCGCCCCCCAGGCTGCTTTGGCATGGTACCTACGCTGCCATCTTAACCCTGTGTATTCTTCTTAAATCATAACCAGAAAGCATAAACTAGAATTAATGCATCAAAATTTTAAAATGTTACTTCATGTTATAGATTTAAGGAGAAAAGAGATAGATATAAGCTTAAAAATGAGATGTTCAAAAAATGCATAAAGTGAGAAACCTCTGCTATTGTGTTAAATTTTCCTGGGAAGATGCAAAAAGATGTGTATTCTTCACAGATAAGGCACCAGCAACAGACTGAAGGAACTATTCCTTCAAAGTTTACCTTAGTGGATGTGTGGAATTGTTGGCATTGCTCACAGGAACATGGACAACTTAAGAGCTGTGGTTTCATGTTAAAGACCACCCCAGAATAGGTGGACTCAGGTAAGCTGCATCTCCAGACCACACTGCAGGGCATGCGGGAGGTTCATGTGGCACTAGAGCCTTTCCTCCCAAGCAGTCCTTTCTCCTTTCTAACCTTGGAACTCTTGTATAGTTCAGAAATATTTGAGACCTTGAGAGGTTTTTAAATCCCCAGCCTTGTTTCCTTCCTGGGACTTGAGTAACTTTCAATTTGGAAATTCCTAACAAATCTCATTCCAAAAGGAATTAATTGAATTCTGAGGTAATTGCTATATAGTTGTAAATAAATAGAAATAAAAAAAATACTAACACCTGAGATATGTAGATTAAAATTATTTATAAAATTCTACAATTGAAGGCAATTTATTGATGATAGAAAATGACCTTACTTATTGAATTAGCAATTAGTCACATAAATTTAACATTTATTATGCCTGCAATACAAATAGAGAGGTGCTTAGCTACATACCTAGTAGAAAAGGTATAGAACAAATGTAAATAATGTTTGGCTAGCATTTTTCTAGTTAGAGCCAGCCATGTTTAATGGGCACATGCTGCTGTAGAAGTGATGTGATCACAAGTAGCCAAACATGCTGCTCAGATTCGAAGCAACTTCACTTCAATCTCAAGATCCTGAGTAAATAAAAGAAGATAACAGATTATAAAGAAGATTCTCCTGTAGTAGCTAATATCTTATATTTTAACATTGAGATATGTACATTAGTTCCAAATATGAAAGATCACAGTCAGTCCTCTAGACCCAGAGAGCATAATATTTGGACACATCAAAACAAAATCATTCTCTATTCCATGCTTTTACTGGATTTTTATTTAAAAAAATAATGTACTCATGCCATATAAAAAATTATATTGTTCTACTTATACAATGAGTCAACTGTGTTTTGTACTTTGAGGGGCTGGAGAGATGGCTTAGCGGTTAAGGCACTTGCCTGAGAAGTCTAAGGACCTAGGTACAATTCTCCAGCACCCATATAAGCCAGATGCAAAAGGTCTCACATGCATCTGGAGTTCCTTTGCAGTGGTTAGAGGCCCTCATGTGCCCATTCTCGCTCTCTTAAAATTAAATAAATGAATAAATATGAATATGAATATGAATAAGATAAATAAAAATTAATAATATAAAATGTACTTTCAATCATTAGTTTTCCAAAATTCATGTGAGATTTTAACATTATAATTTTAATTTTGTGAAACTATAAAGCAAAATTATATATGCATATATAAATAAATTTGCCTATACTATTAATTTTATAGGCAGATTGCCGGGCATGGTGGCACACACCCTTAATCACAGCACTCAGGAGGCAAAGGTAGGAGGATCACCATGAGTTGGATACCCTGAAACTACATAGTGAATTCCAGGTAAGCCTGGGCTACAGTGAGACCTACCTTGAAAGACCAAAAAAAAAAAAAAAAAAAAAAAAGAAAGAAAGAAACCTTTATAGGCAGATAAAGATGTGAATGTTTTTTTGCTGTAATGAAAAAATGTAAAAGGAATCTTTGTCATGTAGCAGATAAATTCAGAATAATATCAATTAGAGTATGAATCAAAGTACCAGTTGATCGTTAATGCCTGGTATTTATAACCATCATAGTCAAAACATTTCAGAACATAAAAGTTAATCACATGCAAGAAACCAGTAAAATTACATAAAAGTACAAGTTTCATAAATCTCATCAAATGCTATGAGCTACCTTAATTTAAATGAAAATAAAGAAACATCCAGGCTTTCATGCTTTTTAACATGCTATCTTATGAATAAAATTTGCCACATAATTATTTTCCCAAAATTCTTATGTCTCCAATGTAGTACAATTTTTCCATAATCATTTTATTTTTTACATAGAAAAAGTAGGTCTCTATGTAGACAAAGTTGACATACTCAAACAGATTTATTTTAAATTGAAATGTCATTCATTTGGGATTCTAGATTTTGATGTAAATGGGAACAATTTCTGCCAAAATATTCACTTTTAAACTGAAGTTAGCTAACACTTCATTTGATTGACATTAGATATGTTGACAAAGCTGAACCAATATTTTCCAACTGGGAAATTAAAAAAAAATAGATAACCAGAAAAATAGATTAGACCTGTCTCTAGATAATTTACTCAATAGTCACAATTTATGATGCAAACCTAAGTGTCTTTAGTTTTGCCTTGTTAATTCCACATTTACAGAATACACTTTGATGATTTCCTCCCTCAAGACCATTTAAGGACATGGAATGGCAAATGAAAGCATTTGTGTTCTTATTCCCAAATCAATTAGAAGCCAAAGCCTGACTAAAGGTTTGATTTCCTAACCCCATAGCAACAAAGAGACCCAGTATGCAAAACTAGTCCCTTAACTCAGGAAAGACATATGTCTTAGCACTATCTAAAGAAAGAATTCAAAATTATAATATGTCAGAAAACAAGGAAACAAAAACATGGAGAATTTTCACAAATTATCAAAATTCATTTTTTTCCTAATCAGTCACAAATCATCACAGTATTCCAAACATTATATGTAAATTCATCTTTTTTAAGAAAATACTTACTTGAGAGAAAGAGACAGGGAAAGACAGAGACAGAGATAGAGACAGAGAGAGAGGTAGATTTAGAGAGAATGGACATACCAGGCTCTAGCCACTGCAAACAGATGACACATGTGCCACCTTGTGCATCTAGCTTATGTGGGTACTGGGGATTCAAACCAGGATCCTTAGGCTTTGTAGGCAAGTGCTTGCCAAAAATGAATATTTATATACAAGAACATTATGGAATTTATACTGCTGTACATAATCCCAAGTTTTCTTTGCATTTTTAAAATTATTAGTCTTATTACAAAATATCTATACATATATTTTATATTTGTGTACATATAGATATAAACTGAACTATACCTGTTTCTTTTTCCAAATATTTTAATTGAGAAATATATAATGTTTTCATTGTGTTTCATTAATTTTTTCTCTTTAGAATTAGCCTCAGAGATCTGAAATTCTATTCTTGTTAGTCTCATTCATCATATTCTCAATTCCCTTTTTAATATGTAAAGAGCTATTTTTAAAACTATGAATAAAACATTGTAAAGATGAAAAGACTGTGTGCAACTAAGGTAATGTCATGGAAAATAAATGTAATAGTTCTAACATACCACAATAACAGATATTTAAAAATTATTCTGTAATATTAAAATTACATTTATTTAATTTTAATTTTATTTGATTTATTGGAGATAGAGATATAAAAGAGAGAGAGAGGGCATGCTAGGGCCTTCAGCCACTGTAAACAAACTTTCAGAAACATGTGCCACCTTGTGCATCTGGCTTACATGGTACCTGGAAAATCAAACCTAGGTACTTTGGCTTCACGGGTAAATGAGCTGTTGAACAGAGAGACCTACAAGGTCTCCCAAAACAAACAGACTTCTGTTAGAGCATTTGATTACCCACCAGAGGTAAATGGATAGACACTACTACTGAAGATACCATGTGCTGTCAGCATGGAGCATGGAGAGACCTGGCTGGAATCTCGAAAAGAGCCAGTCCCCAGACAGCCCATCCAGTGCTAGAAGGCGTTACATGAGCTACTGGAGGAAAGTGGCCAACATCTGTCCAAGAAACTTGGGCTCTAAGCTACTCAGAAATAAACATCCTGAGGTGATGCTCACGCAAAGGCAATAGTGGCATCAGACATGTTGGGTAACCAACTGCTCTTGGATTGGCTAACAGAGCCACTCAGTGGAAAGGAATCCATATCTGGAACTAGAAAACAATTCAGAATAATATTACATTTCCAATAAATTATTTTCTTAAATTTTAAAATGCACTTTTAAAGTAATTAGATCTATGAAACATTTTGATGACTTCCCCCCACCCAGAAAGCTGCATAGCACTTTCCAGAACTATGATAGCCAGTCAAAAGGAAAGAGCTTTATAGCTCTGCTCTACCTTGGATAGTCAGTGTCTTGCAAACAAAACATGAGGCATCTTGAGAAATAGCACTTTTCCATCTACCTCTGGTGGGCAAACAAGAGACTTAGCAAGAGCTTCAATTGCTTTTGGACCTCAAGATACTCCTTGAGCAATAATTCACTGGAGGAATATCAACACTGACAACAAAGTTTTTCTGAATTAAGCAATGATTTCTGGGTTCAATATTTACACATTTATTCTTTTGAATCTACCTCCCCCTTTTTTAAACTTACATATTTTTTTCTTTATTATTATTATTATTTTAACAACATATTTCATATGGATACCTCATAAGTTTATACCCTCTTTTCATTTTTCTCTGACCCCATTCTGTTGGGGATGTTCCTCAGTGGGGTTGCAGGTATAGCCCATGGGGTTGCAGTTTATGCATTGTGGGAGCAGCAGTCAGTTGTTGTGGGGGTAAGAGAATGCCTCTGAGCATGATGATTCAACCTATGGCTCTTACAATTTTTCCTCCCCTTCTTCTGCAAAATTCCCTGAGCCATGGTGAATGAGTTTTAAGTCTACTTCAGTGATGAGCTCTGAGGAGCCTCTGGATCTCTGTTTTAGTAGGTGTTAAGTAACCTCAGGGTATGTCTCCTATACCCTGGCACTAATTATCAGGTTCAGCATGGAAGCAGCATTCATGCTCATCTCCCTAACTCCTCTGTGGTTTCAGCTGTGGCTTGGTTGAAGTGCAAGAGGTAATATGTCTTCTCAGGTCTCACTACCTTCTGAAAAATCACAGATTCTCCAACAAAGAGTTAAATCAACTTGGTTAAGCTTGAATAGGAATTATTAGTTTAGGGAGAACTTGACACTGGAGACTAAAATGTTTGTCCCATAAGATTCTGATATGATTCCCAACTCCAGATATGGGTTCCTTTACACTGAACGAATCTGTTAGCCAGTCAGAAAGCTGTTGGTTACCCACCAACGCTGTGTGCCATTATTGCACTGCCATGCACATACTGTCAGGGTTTTGGCTTCTGAGTGGCTTAGACCTCTGGTTGCTAGACTGTTCTTGGCCAATTTCCCCCAGTAGCTCATGTAGTATTTTGAAGCACTAGACAGGCTGTCTGCAGACTGGCTTTTTTTCTGAATTCTAGCCAGGTCTCTCCATGCTGTGTGTCAGCAGCATATGGTGTCTTCAGCAATGGGGTCTTACTTTTGATGTTAGGTGGACAACCAAGTGCTTTGTCAAAAAGCTGTCTTGGGGATGGAGAGATGTCTTAGTAGTTAAACACTTGCCTATGAAGCCTAAGAACCTTGGTTTGAGGCTCAATTCTCCAGGACCCATGTAAGCCAGATGTACAAGGTAGCGCTTGCATCTGGAGTTCATTTGCAGTGGCTGCAGACCCTGCCGTGCCCATTCTCTCCCTCCCTCCCTCTCTCTCTCTTCCTCCCTCTTTCTCTCTGTGTCTGTCTGTGAAGTAAATAAATAAACTATTTTAACAATCTGTCTTGTATATGATTTTATTACTGCTGAGTAGAATTGCATTGTGTAAATCCAACACAAATTGCTATCAAATTATGGGCATTTGGGTTGGTTCTAGTTCTTCCCTATAATTAATTAAGCAAATATGAAATGGTTGAGCAAATATCTGTGCAGTGGTGTATGAAGCATTTAGGATAAATGTCCAGTAAGGGACTACCTGGGTCTTTGGGTAGTTCTATATTCTTTCCAGGAATCTCCATATTGATTTCTATATTGGTTATACAAGCTTACATTCCCACCAACATTTGTGGGGGTTCCTCTTTCTGCTCATCCTCTTCAAAATTTGTCATTATTAGATTTGTTAATGATTGCCATCCTTACTGGAGTAAGGAATAATCTTGTGATTGTTCTAATTTGCATTTCCCTGATAGTTAGGGATGTTAAACATTTTCTTAAGTATGTGTTATCCATTTGTATTTCTTCCTCTGAAAACTTCCTATTAAATTCTCTGCCCCATTTTTGGAGTCAGTTGTTTGATTTTTTTATTGTTTAATTTTTTGAGTTCCTTATAGATTCCAGATATTATTCTATAAGAGGTATAGATGGTGAAGATTTTCTCCCATGTAATAGTTAAACTCTTGGCTCTGCTTATGGTATGTTTGTGCAAAAGCTTTCTAGCTTCATGAGATCCAATTGGCTGAGTGCTTGTTTAATTTCCTGGGTTACTGGAGTTTTATTCTGGAAGTCTTTCCCCACTCATATAATGGAGAGTTCCTCCTATATTTTTTATTCCAGTAGGATCATATTTTCATGTCTGATATTGAAATTTTTAATCCATTTGGACTTGATTTTCTGTGTGGTGAGATGAGTGGGTCTTGTTTCGTATTTCTACATATGGTTATCCAATTTTTCCAACACTATTTGTTAAAGATGTTCTCTTTTCTCCAGTTTACATTATTGACAACTTGTCAAAGATTAAATAGCTATAGTTACCTGAACTAAGGTCTGGGTCTTCAATTCTGTTCCATTGGTCTGTGATTCTGTTTTTATTCTGGTACCATGCTGTTTTTGTTACTACAGTTTTGTAATATAGCTTTAGAGATCAGGTGTGATCATATCCCCAAAGGTGATTTTCTTTTGTTTTGATTTTGTTTTTGTTTTTGCTGAGAATATGTTTGGATATCTGAGGACTGCAACAATTACATATGAATTTTGAGATTATTTTTTCTATCTCTGTGAAGAATGATGCTGAAACTTTTATTGGTATGGCATTATATCTATATATTGCTTTTAGTAGAACTGCCATTTTCACAATATTAATTCTACCTATCCAGGAGCATGAGAGGATTTTCCATCTTCTCAAGCGCTCCTGAATTTCTTTTGAGTTTTTTTTTTTTTTAATGTTTTATTACATAGGACTTCCACATACTTGTTTAGTGTTATTCCAAGGTATTTATTTATTGGTATTGAAACTGAGACAGCCACATTGATTTCTTTCTCTGTATATTTGTCCTTTGCATATAGAAAACTACTGACTTTTGTGCATTGATTTTGTACCCAGTCACTTTTCTGAAGGAATTAATCACCTTAGAAGTTTGGAGATGAAGACTTTTGGGTCAATATGTATAGGATCATGTCATCTGCAAATAGGGCTAACTTGACTTCTTCCTTTCCAATTTGTATTCCTTTTATTTCTTTCTCCTGTCTTATTTCTTGGGCTAGTACTTCTAGTACTATGTTGAAGAGCAGTGGTGAGAGTGGGATCCCCTTTCTTGTTACCCATCTCAAAGGGAACTCCATGAGTCTTTCCCTATTAAGTATGACTTGGGCTTAGGGTGCTTTCTATATAGCCTTTATTGTGTTTAGGTGTGAACCCTCCATTCCTATTCTTTCCAGGGTTTTGATCATGATGTGGTATTGTATTTTATCAAAGGCCTTCTCTGAATCAATTGAGATAATAATGTGGTTCTTATGCTTAAGTTTATGTGTTGTATTATGTTAATCAATTTTCATATGTTGAACTATCCCTGGCATGAAACCTATGTTATCATTGTGGGTAATGATTTGATATGTTGTTTATATGATTAGATTATATGTTGATATGTTGTTTATTAATCTTATTTATTTATTTTTATTTATTTATTTATTTGGGATTTTGGAGGTAGGATCTCAATCTAGCCCAGGCTGACCTGCAATTCACTACGGAGTCTCAGGGTGGCCTCAAACTCACAGCAATCCTCCTACCTCTAACTCCTGAGTGCTGGAATTAAAGGCTTGTGCCACCACGTCCAGCTTTTTTTAAAATTAATTAATTTATTTATTTGAGAGTGACAGACACAGAGAGAAAGGCAGATAGAGGGAGAGAGAGAGAATGGGTGCACCAGGGCTTCCAGCCTCTGCAAACAAACTTCAGATGCGTGCACTCCCTTGTGCATCTGGCCAACGTGGGACCTGGGGAACCGAGCCTTAAACCTGGGTCCTTAGGCTTCACAGGCAAGCGCTTAACCACTAAGCCATCTCTCCAGCCCAGGCCCAGCTTTTTTGTTTGTTTATTTATTTTTTTCAAAGAACCGGCTCTTCATTTCCTTGATTTTTTTAAACTGTTTTCTTAGTTCCTAATTCATTAATTCCTGATCTGGTCATTATTATTTCTTTCCACCTGGGGCTCTTAGGGTTGGATATTCTTGTTTTTCCAATGTCTTTAGCTTGAAAGTTAGGATAAATTTGGGATGTATCTTCTCTTTGTTATGAAGGCATTTAGCAAGTGAATTTTCCCCTTAGGATTGCCTTCATTGTGTCCCATAAGTTTTGGTAAGTTTTGTTTTCATTATCATTCAATTGTAGACATTTTACAATTTCTTTTTTGATTTCTTTCACAACCCATTCATTGACAAAAATATGTTGTTCAGTCTCCAGCAGCTGGTGGAGTTCCTGATATACCTCTTGTTAATAAGCTTTAAAGCATTGTGATCTGATATGATAAAGGAAGTTATTTCAATTTTCCTGAATTTATGACCTCCTTTCTTGCCTAATATGTGGTCTTTGTTTGAGAAGGTTTTGTGGGCTTCTAACAAGGATGTTTATTCTTTAGGGTTGGGGTGGAAAGTTCTGTAGATGTCCATAAAGTTGAGTTGATCTATGGTGTTTTGAGCTCTACTATTACTCTGTTGATTTTCTGCTTGGATGATCTGTCTATTGATGATAGTGGAATACTGAAGTCTCCAACTATGATGGTGTTGGTGTTTGTTTATGTTTTGTTGTCAAGTAGCCCTTGTTTTATAAACTGTGGTGCATCTGTGTTTGTCATATATAGATTTATGATCATGACACTCTCATGTTGGATCATTACCTGGGTGAGTAAGAAGTGTCCTTTTTGAATACTTTTGGTTTGAAGTCTATTTTATCCGCTATTAATATAGCAATACCTGCTTGTTTCTTATTTCCATTTGCTTGCAATATCATTTTTCATCCTTTCACCCTGAGAAGGAGTCTGTCTTTAGTGGTGAGGTGTGTTTGTTCAAGGAAGCAGACAGAAGGGTCCATTTTTTTTTTAATTTTTAAAAATATTTTATTATTTATTTATTTGACAGAGAAAGAGAAAGATAGAGTAAGGGAATGGGGGTGCACTAGAGCCTACAGCCACTGCAAACAAACTCCAGATGTGTGTGCCCCTTTGTGTATCTGGCTAATGTGGGTCCTGGGGAATCAAACCTGGGTCTTTTGGCTTTTTAGGCAAATAACTCAACAGCTAAGTCATTCATTCCTTCAGCCTGAGGGGGCCTATTTTTTTTACCCACACTGATAACTTTTGTCTTTTGCTGGGTATTAAGACCATTTATATTTAAGGATATAACTGTGAGGCACTATTTAATCCCTGCCATGATGGCTTCTTTATGGAGTTTGGTGCTTCTCATGTTTGTAGTTTCTTGAGCTTGCTCTAGTTTTGTGGTCTTCTTCTTGTTGGCTCTTGAGATTGGTTGTTTGACTCTTCTGATTGGAATATTCTCTGAAGTATTCTCTGTAGGTTTGACTTGGTGTTCATACAACCATAGAGATAATTTTTTTCATAGAAAGATTTCCTTTCACCATCTATTATTAGGGATACTTTCACTGGGGACAGTAGCATGGTTTGAATGTCATAGCTTTTTAGACTTTGAAGTGTTCCACTCCAGGCCCTTTTGGCTTTCAGGGTTTCCATTGAGAAATCAGAGGTAATTCTGTTGGGATTCCCTTTGTATGTTGTGAGTTGTTTCTCTCTTACTGTTTTTAGCACTATCTCTTTGTCTACTTTGTTAAGAGTTTTAACGATGAAGTGCCTTGCAGAGTTTCTTCTTTTGTCCTGTTTGTTTGGTCTTCTGTGACATTCTTGTATCTGGATGAGTCTCTGCTTGAGAGATTGGAAAATTTTTCTTCAATAATTTTGTTGAATATATTCTCTATGCCTGTGGTCTATATTGCCTCTCCTTGTGGTATAACCATGATCCAGATGTTTGGTAATTTTAGGGTATCCCACAGTTCCTTCATATTCTATTCACATGATTTTAAACTTAACAAATTTTGGCCTCCTGATCAATTTCTTCTGTCTTGTCTTCCACATGAGTGATGCTATTAGTGAGGGGGTTCTAGAAAGATTTTTATAATTTCTGTTTGATTTTTGTTTTCTGTTGTGTTTTGCATCATATGCATCTCTTTTTGTGAAATGAGTTCAGTTAGGGTTCTTATTTTCTTGATGCTTCCTGGAATTCATTCTTGCATTTGATTAAGACTTCATTAAGCTTAATCAGTTAATTATTGATACCTACCACTTCCTGACTCATCTTCAATTCATTTTTACCTCTTTTGGGGCCTCTAACATTTTCTTCAATTAAGTTAAGCCTACTGTCAAAAGATGAATGCTCTAAGAGACAATTCTGTTCAATTTCTTTGATACAATATATATTTTTTTACCTTGCTTTCAGTTCAGCAGTTCTTTTTATCAGGGTCACATTGGTTGTTGCATTTTCATTTTGGCATTGAATTTCTTTTGATTATGGTTTCATTGGGGGATTCAATTGTGGGGCTAGGCATCCTTGGTGGAGTTCTCAGTTTTCTTTTCTTTTTTTAATGTGGTCTATACATCTTGGGGAAATGTTTCATTCTCTTGAGGGAAAGGCAAGTATTTGTCCTTGTAGGATTTTCAGAGATTGTTGTGTTTTAAATGTGAACCACTGGTGTGCAATGGGGTCATAACCACAGATGTGCAAATTGTGGAGATTACAGATACATCAAAGGTTCCTGGGGGATTGGGAGTCTAGGAACTGAGGGTCTACTCACTCAATTTAAACCTACTTTTTATTACACAGGAATCTGGACTTCCTGATCCAGGAGCCAGGAAGCTGGAGAGCCAAGGGAAAGAGGCCAGCTGCTACAGTAGCCAATATACCTTCTGACTCAGAGGAATAGGGATTTGGATAGCCAGGACTAGTCAATCAGGAAACCAGAGCAAAAGTCCTGCTATTGCAGGTGACATACAGGGACCAGGCCACCCCAAGGCAGTAAGAGGGGTACTGGAACCAGGGATTCTGGGAGGTGGGGATCCAACCAGGAGCTCTTGCCTACTCATTTTGTGCATGCAATCTCCAGAGTGTGAGATTCAGGATTTTGGGACTCACTCCATGTGTGCACCCTCTGGAGCAGGACAGCCAGGGTTTGGGGACCCAGGGGTCATTCAGTTAGGAAGGCAGAGCAAGGGGCCTGTTTCTGTAGTAACCTCACAGGGTCCAGGCAGCTCCAGGAAAGCCTCAGGATATATGTGTATACATATATATATATTTAAATTTGTTAACAAAGCATTACTACTCCATATGGCTAATTCACTGCTTCTTTAGTTTTCTTTAGTTTTGATCCAACTTTATTCAGCTCCTCATCATCTCCATCAAAACACATAACCCAGCTGGGTGTCCTGGTGTCCTCGTGCAAGCCTTTGATCCCAGAAGTTGGGAGTCAGAGGTAGGAGGAACACTATGGGTTTAAGGCCAGTCTTGGACTACATAGTAAATTCCAGGTCAGCCTAGGCTAGAGTAAGAGCCTGCCTCAAAAAACAAAAAATACAAACAAACAAAAATCCTGGCTCTACTCAGGCAATCCCACTCCAAGTGTTTGACCCTCTATTTAAGTACTATTCCATCCCTTTAAGTTCTCTCCTCACCCTTATGGCCTCTGCTAATGGTTCTTACTCAGCTCACAAACAGATCTAAAATTTTTAAGTTAGTATGCACATATAAGAGTGAACATGACTTTTAATTTTCTGAGTCTGTTACCTCATTTAATATAATTCTTTACACATACATCTATTTTCTTGCAATTTCAGTTTTCTTTTTGAGTAATAAAGCTCCATTTTGTATATGTACCACGTCATTATTCCTATTATCAGTTATTGGACATCTGGGATGATTCAATTTTCTAGCTATTATAAATATAAAAACAACAAGCATAGCTGAGCGAGTGTCTCTATAGTAAAGTGTAGAACCTTGCAGGGTAATATGGTAGATCTAGTTTAAGTTCTCAACACCCATGCTTGCCTTGTGCCATTTGATTTTTTTTTTTTTCCACACTTGATCTCTCAATTGGTGAGAGTGTGGTATTGACATTTTCCACTATAATTAAGCTCGAGTTAGTAAATGACTTTTTTGTTGGTTTGGGGTTTTTGTTGTTACTGTTTGTTTTGTTTTAGAAGGTAGATTATCCCTCTAGCCCAGGCTGACCTGGAATTTCCTATATCAAATGGTGTTTGTTTAAGTAACTTGGCTGTGCCTGTGTTTGGCGCATGTATGTTTAGAATTATAATGTCCTCTGGTTGGATTGTTTCATTTCCCCATATAAAATGGCCCTCTTGATCTCTTCTGTCTAATGTAAGTTTGAATTCTATCATGTCAGCAACAAAAGCTTATTTTCTAGACCCTTGTTCTTAAAATATTATTTTCCTTTCTTTCTCCACAAAATAGCATGTTTTTGTTTTGTTGCTTTTTAAAGGAGTGGTGAGTTTCTTGAAGGTAAAACATAAAGGGATCCTGCCTTTTAAACTATCCTACTGGTCTGTACTTGTTGATTACAGGAACTTGAGATCATTGATAATCATAGTAATTATTCAGAATTTTTTATTACTTCTTTTCATTCTTGTTGATTTTATCAAACTTGATGTCTTTCTCTGCCCCTCATGCATTAACTATTACTTAAGCATAGTGTATTATTTCTGATGGCTTTATGTAGGTGCTTTTCTTTCTCTTTCATCTGAAGTATTCCTTTAAGTAGTTTCTACATAGCTTGATTGTCATGTATTTCTTTAGCCTTTTTTTTTTTATCATGGAAAGTTAGTTTTCTTCTTCCATTATCACAGATAGTATTGGATATAGTAGTCTAGGTTTGCAATTACTGTCTTTCAGAACAAGAAATACATTATTCCAAGCCCTTCTGGCTTGTAACATTTCTTTTGAGCAATTTGTTGTTACTGTGATTGGCTTGTCCTTGTTTGTGACTAGGTGTTTCTTCTTTCAGAATATTTTTTATTGGTCTGGATATTTAGTATTTTCTTTATAATATAATAAGGAGTGGTCCTTTTCTGATCTTGTCTCTTTGGTCTTCTAAATGATTTGTGTGTCTGTATTGGAATCTCCCTATTCTGGAAATTTTCTTCTATGCTGTTGAAAATACTATGCCTTTAGTTTACAATTCTTGTTCTTCTATGCCTTGAATTCTTAGATTTGATGTCTTCATAATGTTCAAACTGTCTTAAATTTCTTACTCATATCATATTAATGTATCTTCCTACTTTCTTCATCTTGTCTGCCAATTCAGCTATTTTATCCTCTCCTTGCTCCATTCTATTAGTGAGGCAATCTATGAAGTTTTTATATTGCACTTACTGTGTTTTTCATTTCTGATATGTCAGACTGATTTTATTAGTTTATGTTCATCATATATTTTTTGAAAATTGTTGCTATTTCTCAAATCCTAGCTGACAGGTATAAAATTACTTTTTCTTTAGCTTCTCATTCTTCCTTATACTCAGATATTCATTGAGTGACAGGTCATACACTCTGAGGAACAACAATACTCTGTTTTGTTCCTTGTTTTCTAATACTATTGATATCAGCTTGAGTTGTACACTCAGTTCTCTATGAAAGTGAAATCAATATCAGCTTTATTACTGCTGTTGTGCTTGGAATTCCAAATTCCATATATTTTCCTGATGAATACCATGTGGCTGTTTGAATGTCTAACTCTTCCCACAGGCTCATGTGTTCTAACACTTCATCCCATGCTGGTATTGTTATTTTGGAATGTTATAGGGCATTTGGGAGGTTTAATTATGCTAGAGGAAGTGCTTTTCTTTAAGCAGGACTTAAGTTATATGCACCACCTCCATTTTTTTTTTCTTCTCTCTACTTCCTGCCTTCTGATACTGATGGTGTGATGCCAGTTTCTTATTCTGCTATGCTTGCCCCACCATGATGGACTCTTACTCTAGAATTATATGACAAAATAAACTTTTTCCTTCCCTAAGTTGATTCTGTTCACATATTTGTTCATAGCAATCAGAAAGTAGCTGATAAAGTAAATTGGTACTGAAAAGTTGGGTCATTGCTGTAATGAACCTGAACATGTACTTCTTAGTTTTTTAGAACAAGTTTGAAGGAGGAATATGAAAGGATTTGGAACTTTGGATTGAAAAAGTCTTGCAATTCTCTAAGAAGAGCTTTATTAGCCATTTTGTGAGAGTTTGGAAGACCAGAAAACTGGGAGAGATGTGTACTATAGATACTCCACTCATTAGGTTGTGGAGATAAAAGGCTTTATTGGGAACTGGGCTAGAGTGGGTTCATGTGTTATTATGACAAACAAATTGGATGCCTTCTGATTGTTTCCTGAGAACTAGGTACCAGCGCAAGGGTGAAGGAGATCAACACAGAGAAAAATCAACGCCTACCAAATCAGAGATCCAGAGATCCAGAGGCCCCCAAGACCTTATCACTGAAGCAGACCAAAAATGAACCCAACATGGCTCAGGGAAATTTTGTGGAAGAGGGGGCAGAAAGAATGTTAGAGCCACATGTTGGATCATGATATGTAGAGATATTTATCCTATCCATAACTATGGGCTAACTGCAGAATGCATGACCCATATACCTCAACAAGAAGGAGCCAGGTGGAAAAGGTAGGACATGGATGAGCCTAACAGTGGTACTAAATTGACTGTATTCACTGAGTACAAAACTAATTAATAAAAAAAAAGACATCCTAGCCGGGCGTGGTGGCACACACCTTTAATCCCAGCACTTGGGAGGCAGAGGTAGGAGGATTGCCATGAGTTCGAGGCCACCCTGAGACTCCTTAGTGAATTCCAGGTCAGCCTGGGCTGGAGTAAGATCCTACCTTCAAACCCCCCCCCCCCAAAAAAAAGACATCTTTAAAACCCAGGAAACAAAAGTTCAAAACATAATTATTCCTATAATATTGACTAGCATATTGACTTTAAAATATTTGAACAGATACATGTAAAAGTACTACTTGTGAATTTTCATAAACAGTTATATATATTCCACTTATGCATCTATCATATTTATTTTATTAATGCTATTTAATTCCTGAAACTTCGGTGTCTCTGCTAAATGATTGAAAGGTATAAAATATATCAGTATGTCAGACAGAAGTCAACATGATAAGCATAAAACAATATAAATTTTGATTCAAACTTGGTAGGACAGTTATTTCAAAATAGAGTTCCAAATAAGAGTTTAAAATAAATATTTTCATGGTATCTTTCCTTAGGGGAAATCAGTGACCTAGCTTTTTAAAGATGTCTCTGACAGTCAAGTATATGTATCTGTGTATGAGTGAAAAGGGAAACATGATCAGCAGTTTTTCTATATGATGAATGTGAGAAGCCAGATGTCATGTAACTGCTAAATATGAGCTTACGCATCAGTATCTCACTTGCCACAATAAATCATGTAGCTAGGACTTCACCTATTTAAAACGTTCTATTTCCAACTGAAAGTTTAAAATTTAAATAACCTAAAATCTGTCCTCTATCTCCTTTTGTTTTAAACACTCAGCAATTGATATTGGTGAACAATTAGCACTCATCTTCACCAATTTCTTACACAATTAAAAGTAATGTAGTGTGGCATTTTATTGCATGTCTCAGTTGATTTGATCTTAAAGTTCACATATAAATTGGCCCATAAATTTAATATTCAATACTGTGCTATTTGACATTGAATCTACCTACAGTAAGTGGAGCTATCCAAACTAATTAAGCAAAATTTATTTTATACAGTTTCAAATCATATTTATAGTTAAACATGAATTGTGGTTAACACTGTGTTTATTTATTATCTTTTATTTTATAAAATATATAACAAGAAATATACTTTAATTTGCAATTATAATGCATTCCAAGATTTACTTAGCTACATACTATGTAAAATTTAAGTATATATGTAACATATATATGGATCTAAAATATGCATGCATATATAACAAAATAATTACAAAAATGCTTTCAAAGTTTGAAAAGTTGTGAAGCAAACTGTGCCTTTTCTGTATTCTGTATTCATTCATTCACACAGATAAATGATATGCTTGCCTATGTGTGCATCACAAAAGCAATTTAAAATAAAAAATGAATGCAAATTAAAGTTAATCCTTGACATAAAAATGATGATGGTTGGGACTTGGAGAGGTAGGTTATTCAGTAGGTAAAGTGATTTCTGTGCAAGCATAAGCATTTGTAATTTAATCCCTAGAATCCACACAAAATGGCAGGCACAGTGGCAACATCTATAATGCTGGCACTGGGGAGATTGAGGACTGTGGGTCCTAATGGTTCACTACCTAGCTAGGTTAAGTGTTAAACTATGTCCAAAAAAAGCAAGGCTGACTAAGGAAACTACCAGTCATCAACCTCTGGCCTCCACATACATATGTACACACATGTAGAAGTACCTCATGTGTGTATGTGGTCACACACATATAAATATGATACACACAAATATGCACACAAAACACATACCCATGCCCCACACAATTTATACTTTATAAGATGGTGTGAAGTTATTTCTGAGAACCACAACTAAAACAGATTATAAAAAGAATAGTTCCTCAAATCAATAGCATATATTAAATACTCTTTATCAAAACTGCAACAATAATTGAGAAAACAAATGACTACAAATAGTGGTGAGAATGTCAAGAAAGAATCATTATTCAGTGTTGGTAGGAGAATAAACTAGAAGTAAGTGTTGAGGATTCTTAAAAAAAATCTAAAAATATAACTACCATATGACCCAGTTATATGATTTTAGACATGCCCCCTGAACTCCATCTCCTAACACAGAGATGCTTATACATCATGTTTATTGCTTCTATATTTGCTTCTCTATTTGTAATAATAAGGAAATGAAATTAGCCTAGGTGTCTATCAACTGATAAATGTAAAATTAAAATTTGGTACTTATACACAATGGAATTTTATTGAGCCATAAGGAAAAACCAAACTATTAAAATTTCAAGAAAATGCCAATACTGGAAAATATTTTATTAAATGTGGCAACCCATTTTCCAAAAGACAAACACATTACATATTCTCTTTTATATGTGGATCTTAGTATCTATTTTTCAATATTTTGTTTATTTATTTGAGATAGAGAAAGAGGCATATAGAAAGAGACAATGGGTGTTCCAGGGCCTCTTGCGAGTGCAAATCAACTCCAAGGGTACACACCACCTTGTGTATCTGGCTTATATGGATACTAGGGAATGGAACCTAGTTACTTAAGCTCCACAGGCAAGTACCTTAACTTAAGCCATCTCTCCAGTCCAAGCATATATTTTTTTAAATTTGTGTTTATTTATAAAAGTGAACGTAGAGGTCAGAAACCTAGAAGGGAATTGTGAAAGGCAAAAAGAAAAGAAAAGAAAAGAATCTTTAAATACAAGCTGTAGGCAGAGTAGGAGAATGCATGTGACATTAAAGTAGAAAGAGAATACCAGAGGGCACAAGGAAGCATGTGGGGAGAGGGACAGGGAGATCAGAGAGAAAAGTGGGTGGTGAAATCAACCAAATTAAGTATTCATAAAATCTCCTATGGAAACCTTTACTTTTTATGCTAATTAAAAATTTAATTTAAAGTTTTAAAACTCTAAAATTTCCATTTAAAAAATGAAAAACTTCATACTTCTGAATATATGTCAATTTTAGTGATTTAGGAATGTTACAAATAACTGTTTAACTTGTCAAATATTATTCACATATCTGAAACTGTTACATTATGAATCAGGTGAATTTGCAAACAAAATGATTAATGACATTACTTTTTAAAGAATTTTCATTTATTTGTTATTTTATATAAACATACTTATAAATCAATATATATGACAATTTAATACATATTTTGATCATATTCATCCAACATCCCTCTCTTTCCCTTCTACTCCCACTAAATTCTTTCTTTTCCCAACTACTGCCCTTCATGCTTATAAATTTTTATTTGTGTGACCTACTAAGTTTAATTAGGGTTCTTGCATGAGCATGAGTGAGGGGTGATTATTTACTGGGCTATGGGCAATTTACCTGTGGCTATAAGTCTAAAGAAAATGTCTCCCACTTCTCAAACAAACATTAACTCATCGGGTGTGGGGGTCGCTCATGAGCTACACTTTACTCATGACAGAATTTTGAATAGATCAGTCTTACTCAAGACTTAGTAAGGTAACCACACTGCTGTGCAAAAGTCATGTACTACTTATATTACATGGGTATATTACCCAGCATTGCTTTCTATCTTCTGTCCTGTGTTCTTTCCAACCCTTCTGCAATGCTGAGCCATGAAGTGAAGTGAGTAAAATAAGTGACCCACTTATGATTGACCACTTTGCAGGCACTTATTTTCAGCACTTTGACTAATTATGAGTCTCTTTATTAACTGCTGCCCCTTGAGAAAAAGAAGCCTCTTTGACCAGGGCAGAGGGCAGTCTTAATCTATGGGTACAAACATAAATAGTTAGAAGGCATTTTGATAGCTTGCCCATTCATCAAAACAACAGTAGTCATTTTCTCCCTTGGGCCTCTGACCTACCCAGCCATAAGTTTTGATCTGCCTTTCAATACCAGGCAAGAATTCCTTCCTCTGGAGCAGACCTCAATCCAATAAGAAAGCAATTGCTTATCTCCATAACATGTCATACCACTATTACATCAGTTGACACATCTTGCCTGAGAGGACAATACTGGAGCACATAAAGTCCAAAACTGGCTAAGAGAGTTGATGACTATTCTCCCCCAGCAGCCTGCAGAGCACCTTCTGGCACTATGAACATTAGCAAACAGAGATGAGACAACCTGCTCACTTGCAGCTTGACCTCTCCATGTCTTGTGGGCAGCTACTTGTGTTGAAATATCACCAGCAACAGGTCTTATCATCTAGTCCTCTTCAGCAAACAAAGCAATCACAACAGCCTATATTACTTTATGGTTTTTAACACAGGGTTTTTTATTGCTAGTTTGATAACATTAATTATTTTTGAAGTAGGATTTTGCTATAGCCCAGGCTGATCTACATTTCACTATGTAATCTCAGGCTGGCTCAAAATCATACCAATCCTCCTACTTGTGCCTCCTTATTTTGCAAACAAAAGTCACTAAAGGCATGTACCATCACGCCAAGCAGACAGAAAAAGAGAATGGGTGCACCAGGACCTCCTGCTGCTGCAAACAAACTACAGATGCATGTGCCACCTTGTGTAGTTGGCTTTACAAGGGTACTGGGCATTCAAACCCAGTTATTAGGCTTTGCAGACACGTGCTTAACCACTTAGCCATCTGTACAGCTCTTAACAGCATGAATTTTGAAAATAGAACATTCATTTTGAACTTAGTAGCTGAAATATCTGTAGGACAGAAAGAAAGCTGTGCAAGCCTGAATAATTCCAAGACTTTCTTTGAATATATATTCAGATCTGACTCCAATTTGTGAAACAGTATATGTATCTGGGATATTTTCATACTGCCTTCATGAATGTTACACATGGTTGTGATGACTATACTTAAATGTGTTTATTCATTGTTCATTAATACGGTCACTTAAAATCTACAAAGATAAGTCCTTCTACATGACAGGAAGTGTGCTTAGTAATAGTTCAAGATTAGATGGGCCTATTTTCTTTCTACCTTTGAGAAGTGTGCCTTGGTACAACACTAACACAGGACAGCCTTTTCTTTGGTGCTTTGAAGGTATCAAATGTCTTGCCAACCCAGAATAGTTAAGTGAAATTTGTGGGATGAGAAATAATGTAATCATAATTAAAACAGAAATTTAAATTTTACTATTTTGGTGACAGCAGGGCCTACATTACTGAGCAACTGTGTAAAGACATTTGATTTGAGTCAAGTCATACATCAAAGGGCTTATACATTAGCAGCTGGGTCTGTGTGTATAACCAGGAGTAATAAAGAGGATGTTGTGATCCCATGTCAGGGGTATGATAGTCAAGTGAATGTGGTGATCCCATCTCAGGAGTGTGATAGTCAAGAAGATGTAACCCCATCTCAGGGGTGTGATAGTTCAGTCTGTTCTCAACTTGGTCAGATTAAGTATCCAGTAACAGACAAGCTTCCTGGGCAGGTCTTTGAGTGCTTTTGCAGGATGAATTATCTAGAACTCCCCAGTTGTGTGTCATGTCTGGTGTTGAAGTATACGCATGAAGAAACCCTGAGAGAACACCAAGCCTTTTGTTTGGCTGCACTTGCTAGTCACTGGTGAGTGTACATATCCACCTGTTGCAACTAAACTCAGAAATCAAAACCAAAATTCATCAGTTTTCCCATGTGGACTGAAGAGTAGCAGCTTTCCAGGACTCATGCAGTCCTTCATTGCCACCTTGAGGCTGCTGAGGCCTCCAGCCTCATGGAGTAAGCAGCTGCAAGGTTCTCTGACTTTACAGCCTGCATCCAGCTTCAGGGACCGAACAGCTAGCAGCTTCTTCAACTCTCTTGCCTATGGAAAGCTACTGTTGGACTTTCCATAACATGTGCTGTAAGCTAATCTTCCCATTTAATGTATATATTAATCTTCCCATTTACTATATTTCGTCCTATTCACCTATATAACCTTAACTAATACAGTAGATTTATTTCTTCCCAGCATTTCGAGGAGTGCCATAGTGATTTCCATTGTGACTGTTCAAGTTTTCACTCCCACCAACAGTGGATGAGGGTTTGTCTTTCCCCACACCTTCCCCAGCATGTGCTTTCGTTTAATTATTGGATGATTGCTGTTCTTACTGAAATTAGATAGAATCTCAGAGTCATTTTGATTCACATTGCCTGGATTTGTAGAAATGTTGAACATCTCTTTAGGTGTTCAGTGGCTAATTGTTCTTCTTCCTTCAAGAACTTTATGGTCAATTTCCTACCCCCTTTTTAGTGGAATTCTTGGCTTTTTACTGTTTAGGTTTTTTAATTGTTTGTAGATTCTAGTCTTTGCAAGGGGTATAGCTGGTACAGATTTTCTCCCATTCAGTTAGATATCTATTGACCCTACTGATGATTTGCTTATCTGCATAATGGCTTTTTATTTTTATGAGGTCTCAGGTGTTGAGTATTTGCCTAATTCCCTGAGATACTAGTGTCTTATTCAGAAAGTCTTTCCCTATGCCTACATTTTGCAGGCTTCTTGCTACTTTTCTTCTAGCCAATGTAGAATGTCCAGTCTTATATTGAGGTCTTTGGTCCATTTGGAGTTGATTTCAGTGCAAAGTGAGAGGAGGAGTTTCAAATTAAACCTGCATGTAGCTATACAGTTTCTTGACCACCATTTACTTATAATGCTGTCCTTACTTCAGTGAACATTTTGGGCCACTTTGTAAAAGATAGGTAGCTATAGCTACTTGAAATCATACCTGGGACTTCAATTCTATTCCATTGATTTATGTGTCTGTTTCTATGACAGAACGATGCTCTTTTTATTACTATGGCCTTATAGTATAACTTGAAATCAGGTTTGGCAATGCCACCAGAGGTTTTTATTTTGTTGAGTACATTTTTATCTATCTGAGGCCTTTTGTGCCTCCCTATGAATTTTGAGACTGTTTTTCATTCTATCAGTGTGATGAAGGTTGCTGTGACTTTGATTGGTATTGCATTGAATCTGTATGTTGATTTTGGTAGGATGAGCATTTAAACAATATTAATTCTTTCAGTCCATGAGCATGGAAGGTCATTCCATTTTCTCATGTCTTCCTCCAGTTCTTTCTTCAATGATTTTATGTTTTCATTAAATAGTTATTTTTTTCCTTGATTGGGCAGATTCCATGGTATTTATTTACTTATTAATTTATTTGTAGTACTCAACAAGTCAAAGATCAGGAGAAAGAAAGAAAGAATGAATGAAAGGAAAGAAAGATATGGAAAGAATTAGGATGTAGAGGAAGAGGAAATAGCAGGGAGAATACACAGTACTAATGGTAACATGAAACCATTCCATAGGTACCTTCTTCCTTGATACCATTCTACAAGTCTTTACCCTCAATAATAGGGAGAGAGAACCCGAACATAAAGACACCACAAAAGGTGGAGAAAGTATAACCCTAAAACCAAGAACTATGGTTCTAGATCCCAGGGCCAGAATTGAGTTCCTCTCACAATGAGATGTTGGTCAGGGAGAAGACACATGAGGTCCCCAAAATAATACAGGCCACTGCCAAAACACTTGGTTATCTGCAAGAGCTAAAAGGTAACTCCATATTGTTGAAGACATCATAGTCTTCAGCCACAGGATATCAAGTGACCATGATAGAACCAAGAAGGAATCTAGTTCCCTCCTGGCTTGGCCTCATAGTGCTGGAACATGATGTGAGATCTGCTGGAGAATAACTGTTGCCAACAGTGAATAAACAGGAGATCCTGTCAGATACAAACTAAACTAGCTGAGTGAGTGCACACTTGCGCAATAGTGGCACACACAGTGCAAGTAGCAATTGATCACATACTGGACATAAGACAAGCTCAGTGGGGGAGAATTCATATCTGGCTCTGGAAACTAAACAAATTCTCCTAGTCATGAAACCAATAGGCTCCAGAAAGAGCCTCTGCTGCTATAAGAAGAGTGGACATCACATCAATAAGTCTGTCTAATATTTAGGCTTATCCCCTTTAATTCAAAGTGCTCTCACTTTTGGTTGGAGAATCTGTTCTATCTTCAGATGATGGAGAATACAGGAGAGAACCAGGATACATCAACCCATCAAGAATAGAGAGCTGAATCCCTACCATGAGATGGATCACCTCCTCCTCATCTGTCCAGGCCCAGAAGTCATTACAGAGGAAGTGGTGATAGGAACACTGCTCTCGCTCATGGCTAGCCTGCAAACTAGTTCAAGGAAAAGGGCGGCAGACACTGGGGCCACTCAAACCTCATTGAATCAGAGATCTGGAGGCTATAGAAAAACCAAAACTAAACCAGAAGACTGTGTTGCCTATGGGCTCAAGGAACATTTTGGAAGAGGGGAAAGGAAGGTACATAAAAGCCTCAAGGTTGGTGGGAATAGCCTGAGACACCATGCCCACATCCCTACAGACTGGTCCCTATAGTGAGTACCATACATTCCTACCACAGAAGATACTAAAAGAATTGGGGCCTGGGTGAAGGGATCTAAGAATATAAACCTTTGCATAAAAAAAACTTAAAACAATAAAGTACCTGAGGCTATGGGACACATATATTTACATTCAACCCACCACAATTTCTAAGGAATATATAGTGCTAAATCAAGATATGTTATAAACAAGGTTAAGGGGCTGGTACTGTCAGTGAAATCTTTGCAGCAAAAGCATAAGGACCTCAGTTTGTGTCCTGCACCACCCACAAAATCCAGAAGAGAGAACACAGAGACAGGTGGGTCCTAGGATAAGCTAGCAACTAAGCTAGTAGAATCAGTGAACTTATGTTTCAGTGATAATCTATGTTTCAATGAATTGGATTGAGAAAGACACCTGTTGCCTACTTCTGTCCTCCACATTCATACACACACACACACACACACACACACACACATATATATATATTCTAATAGTTTCATGCCATGTGTAAGTATATACAGTATACGTGTGTGTGTGTGTGTGTGTTTGTGTGTGTGTGTGTGTGTATACACATATAGGTATGTGTATAACATATATATATATATATATATACATATATATATATATATATCATACATATAGGGTATTTTTTAAATGAGCTATAATCCCAGGCACTAAAAGAATGTTGAAATGGAAGAAAGACTAGTCAGGGCTGGACGAATGGCTTAACAATCGATGTGCTTGCCTGTGAAGTCTAAGGACCTATGTTTGGCTCTTCAGATCCCATGTAAGCCAGATGCACAATGGGACATAAGTATGCAAGGTCGTGCATGTGCACAAGATGGCACACATGTCTGGGGTTTGGTTACAATGGCTGGAGACCCTAGGGCACCAATACCTGCCTCTCTCTCTCTTGCACTCTCGCAGTCATGCATTATATATAAAAAAAGAGGGGGCAGTCTGTTGGACTTGCCTTACAAAAATATAAAAGAATAAGGACTAATCAAAAAGAGGAAGGGGTTCAGTGGAATGGGGCAAGAAAATAGGAGACAAAAATGGCAATATATGGGTATTGTGAAAAAAATATATAGAAATTGGATGCAACCCACTTTGAGCTGTTGATCAGCGAGACCTACTAGTTCCCCAAAACAAGACAGGCTTCTCTTAAAGCATTTGATTACCTGATGAGGTGAAAGGTATGACCCTATTGCTGTATACACCACATGCTGCCAACACTGATATTTGGATGAACCTGGAAGGAAGCCAGTTTCTGGATGGTTAACCTATATAATGCTGAAAAGCGCAACATAAACTTCTGTCAGAAAATAGCCAACAATGTTGGGAGCTGGCAAGGGACCTTACTATGTGAAAGCAACCAGTCTCACAAGATGTAAACACCTGTCCAATAGTAGCACACAGCCTAGGTGAGTAACCAATTAAAAAGAGAGTTTATTGGGAAGAGATCCGTTCAGTAGAAAGCAGCCTATAGGAAATTGAGAATCAAGTCAAAATCCTATGTAAACCATGATTATGGACTCTAATAAGAAGTTTCCAGTAGTCTTTGGCCCAAAGTGAGGCTAAGCCCATCAATATCTCTCTAAATTAACAATACTTATCCTCACTAACCTATACTGAGCTCACTCTCCATTAGAGAATCTCTTTTTCTTTTTCAGAAAGCACTGAGAGCTGAGGACAACCCAAATCAAACAAGAGAAGAACACAAAGCTGAGTCTGTGTCCCCAGATGAACCACCCCTAGCACAGCAGCTAGGGCCCAAGTGAAACCACAGAGGATCTGGGGAGAAGAGAAAGAGTGCTGCTTCCATGGAGAGCCTAACAATCTGTTCCAGGCTGATGGAGACAGACACTGAGGATACTCATAATGCACCAAAACAACAATTCAAAGCTGTAGAGAGCTCAACATTAAAATAAATTTAAATCACACCCATCAAGGAAGGGTCAGGGAATTTTGTGAAAGAGGGGGCAGAAAGAAAGAATATAAGAGCCATAGGCTGGGATGGAATATTCAGAGGCACACCACCACCACACAATTACTGACTGTTTCTCTCACAACTCATAACCCACACCCCACGGCGAGTACTAACAATTCCATTGAAGAGGGCTCTTGGTGGAGTGGGGAAAGGGAGGAGAAAAACAATGGTGCCAATACATAATATATCCATACTCTTTTATATTAGTTATCTTTTTCTTCCTTCTCTTAGTAGGCAGTGACCTGTAACTCCCAGTACCAGCATGTGTCTATCATCCACAATGAACTTTTGATCAGAGAGACCTACAAGGCTTCCTAAAGGAAAGATAGATTTCTGTCAGAGTACTTGATGACCTAACAAAGGTTAGTGGTAAGACCCTACTGCTGAAGACACCTTAGGTGGTTGACACGTAAAATGGAATGGCATGGCTGGAAGCTGGAAGAGAGTCAGTCCCCAGACAGTCAGCTTGTCTAGTGTCAGTAGGTGCTACATGGGCAACTGGGGGAAAATGACCAATATCTGTCCAAGCAACTCAGGGTCTAACATACTTAGCAGCAAATAACCTGTCGTGATGCTCACACAAGTGCAATAGTGGCACACAGTGATGGTGGGAAACCAACTGCTCTTGATTTGGCTAACTGATCCCCTCAGTGGTACGAAACCCATAGCTGGAACTGGGAGGAAACAAGTCAGAACAGTATCTAAACATAAGCCCACTTTCCATTATCAAGCTATCACCAATTGTGGACTACAAGAGGTCCTACTCCTGTTAAATTCCCTATAAAAAAGTAAGGGTTATCTCATTTGTCTGGTGCTAACTTACTCTACATTGGAGAATCTAATTCTCTTTTTCAGATAGATGTAGATCCTAAGGAGAGAGCCACCCAATCATACCTCAAAAGGGCCCCAGCTGAAACTAAGAACAATGGGTGAAACAAGCTAGGGTGCTGTTTTCTTGGTGCTGGGTACCAGCACAAGGGTGAAGGAGATCAACACAGAGAAAAATCAACTCCTACTAAATCAGAGATCCAGAGACCCAGAGGCCCCCAAAATGTCATCACTGAAGCAGACCAAAAATGAACCCAACATGGTTCTGGGAAATTTTGCAGAAGTGGGGGCAGAAAGAATCTCAGAGCCACATGTCCGTTCATGATACGCAGAGACATTTCTCCTACCTATAACTGTGGGCTAACTCCAGATTGCATGACTCATCAACAAGGAAGGGCCAGGGGGAGGGGGTAGGTCATGGATGAGCCTAACAATGGTACCAAATTGACTGTACTTGCTGAGTACAAAGCTAATTAATAAAATAATAATAATAATAAATGAATGGAAAAAAAAGAAAGATAACAAAAAAAAGAATGTTAAAACCCACATTGGATCTAAAAAGTGTTGTAAGTAATAGAAGAACAAAGTTGAGCACTTCTTTCTACAAGGTCTTTTAAGTGCTTAGTATGGAAACAATAACAGGGCTGGCATGTTGGTGCATGCATTTAATCCCAGCACTCGGGAGGCAGAGGTAGGAGGATCACCATGAGTTCGAGGCCACGCTGAGATGACAGTGTATTCCAGGTCAGCCTGAACTAGAATGAGACCCTAACTCAAAAAACAAAACAAAACAAAACAAAACAAAACAAAACAAAACGAACGAACGAACGAACGAACGAACGAACGAACGAAAGAAAGAAAGAAAGAAAGAAAGAAAGAAACAATAACGGCTGAAGAGTCCAACAAAATGGAGACATTTTAATAGGTTTTATTTTCTCCATAGTTCCTGGACATATCAATAATAAATACCACAGTAGTATCCTGTGAGGGTGGATAATATTTGTCCAGAAGGCATAAATTATTTCAAGAAAATCTTAGTGCCATACTAGAGTATCACCCAGTGAGTTGTTTGTCAACAAGGCCACTTATGCCCCTCAAACAATACAAATTATTGCCTAGGTGATGGGTTTCCCTTCAGAACTAGATGGTTAGATGCTAATTCTTAAGACACCACATGCTTGGGCTGAAGGTTACTGAAAACTCAAGCTGGAGCTGAGTTGGAAACTTCTCTGTTGACTAGAAAAGTCAACAGTCTTAACCAGCAATAGATCATGCCTGGAAAGCAAGGCCAAATGTGAAAACTAGTCCAATAGTGGCATGTCTGTTATGGGGGAAACCAACTGCTTCTGATTGGATTTGAGGCCTATTCCATGAGAGGGAATTCATGCCTTATACTGAAAACCTAATTAAAAGCATATGGCTTGGGAGGTTATAAGCACTAAGAGAGAAACTGCAACTGTCTAAATGAATATAGTATTATCACAAAACTGCCCTATAAATACATATGTTTATACTCACATAATATTGATACTCTCACTTTTGGCTAGAAAAGCTTCTCTTCAGATGGCATTGACCACTAGGAAGGCTCAAATTCATCAAAGTTCTGAGAAGAAATTACAGTGGAGTATTTAGCACTGAGATAACTTTATCACACCCTCCAAAACTAAGGAACTATTCATGGAAAAGGTCACAAAAAGTATGTATGTGTCAAAGGAAAGAGGGGGTGCTTACACTATTGTCTTGTAGACATGTAGTATCCATGCCCTCACAGTAGCTGACACTGCCTACACAAAACATGCATAAAAGAAAGTAAAAATGATGATATCAAAATAGAAGAGAGGTTAGTTGGAAAAAAAGCAGAAGTTCAGAAGTGAGAGGAGACAAAGGAGAGTGGTGGGAGGACATTATAATCATGGATGTATACGTAATCAAAAATGAAATGTTAAATCAAAAAAAAAAAAAACAAAACTGCCAGTACAATCCCAAAGGTTGTTTTGTTTTCTTTTCCTTGACCTATTCGCATGGTAGGACATACTTTGATGTCATGTAGTTGCAGTTGAGTTTTCTTACTTTTTCTGATGATTGAAAGATTTTCAATGTGATCTTATGATAATATTAGGTGAGAGATAAAATGATAGTTTAAAATGCTTTTTCCAGCACCAATTGTCCTTTTTGGTAGCACATTCTGATTTTCTTTAAAGAAATCACTCCTTTCCTCCTCTGATCCAACACGTTTTCATCAACCCTGGCCAGCCAGTCTGGCATACATACTACAGTCAGTCGGTTCTACTGACAAGATTATCTCCACGAGGAAGTAGCTGGTGCTTAGAAGAGGCACCTGTTGTTTGCACTCTCTCACAGTACAGTCGTGTGCTTACCCCTATGGTCTGTTACCAAAATCTCATTCACAGAGAAAGAAAAGAAATACACAGGAAATAAGACCCCACTGCAAAATGTCTGTCCTGTTGTTAGTGAGATAACTTAGCACTCAGATCTGCTGTTCCTAAACCCACAAATCTATTCTTAGACCTCCAGTAGTTTGATCCAATAGGTTTTCTTGACTTTGTTTTTTCCTCTATGGACAAAACAATATGTTTTGTTTCCTTTCACCTAAGTGAACAATCTGTGCTACAGAAAAAGTAATATGGAAATGCATCAATCAAGTCAAGACCAGAACATTAGACTTGTAGACTTAGACATGACAATGTTGAATGAACTAGTGTGGTATGCTCAAGAAAGTCTCCACCATACTGACCAACTCCAGCTTGTTTAGGAAAATATGATCAGGGACTTGTTGGAGGAATCACGGTGTAGTTGGCAGATAACCTGAAGCAAATGGCCCATGAGTTTGTCCTACTTCTCTTCTCTAACCCTTTCAACATTGTACTCTAGAACAAGCTAAAGGAGGTCAAAATCTGGAATTACTTTTCCTAATAAATAGCACTTGTGAATTAAGTATCATGAACAAAGCATTCGTTTTCATAACAACTGGAAAGTCCTCCTTGTTCCCTGGATCTCAGCTCCTTAAGTCATAGGAGGTGGCAGGCTCTTTCCCCACTTACTGAGAAACAGAAGCTGAGAAAAAGACGTGACAGACATCAGAGAAAATATGTCATTAGGAATCAGGAAGAAATCCAAACTCGCTTGATATTGCTTCTGTTTCGTGTGATTTCCATTGTCTTGTTTTATTGACAGGTTTGTCGCAGTGCACAGTGCATCTAGTGCATTTACATGAAAATATATTGAATAACTGTCAGATGGCAATAAACATTTTAGTGAAAATTGTTTATGCTTTTTCTCACATTTCTTGTTGTTGTTATTCTTTTATGTGTTTGCATTTTTATTGTGCCAAATTCAGATGCTGAAGCTAGAATTAATAATTCCCTTATTTCCTAAGCATAGCCATCACTTGACCATTCAAGTTCTTTTCTTTTTGTGCATTGATTTTTTTCTCATCCTTTTCAGCTTCCTATTTCCCACAGAATAATAACTTTATTTGATATAAATAAGTTGTCTGTACTACTGTATAAGTGTAAGCTATGCAGATGTTTTTGGCTTGAGAATATTTTATTGTGCTTATAGGCATTGATCTATTTCTTTTGTTATTTTATTCCTTAGCACTATGCTTTTATGACATTGATTTGTCTGATATTTAAACATTTATTTATAAGCTTACATAACAATCCCTTTGAAACATGCAACTATATAGAATTGCATGCCAGTCAGACAAAGCTCTGAGGAGTTTTCATGATCGTCCCCTGACACTGTTATCTCAGGAAATCTTTGGGATATTTTTCGTAAAGTGGACTTAAACATACAATTTCAAAAGCATAATGTTGATTTACTGCTTTTGATAAAGCAGAGAGCCACTAGAGAGCTCTACATTGAGTGCACCACCCTAGAGTTTCATACGCTGAATTATCTGCATCTCTGATAATGCCAGCCTGTACCCATCCCACAATCATTATCTACTCTGCTAAGTATAAGTGATATTTCTTGGCAATTTTAATTTTTGGCATATTTGTCTATAATTCTTCATTATGTGGTTCCTTAGTTTTCAGATGATTTGTCATATCCTACATGAGATTTTGCAGCATTTCTGATCAGATTTTATAGATTTTTCTGGAGAGTTTGTTTCTTTTTTGTTAAATATAACTACTAAGCTTGGAACAGTGACATGCATATGTAGTTTCAGCTACTTATGAAGTGGATGAAGTGGAGACAGGAGGATCATCTGAGTCTGGGAATGTGATATAACCATGAAAAATAACAAGAAAAAATATATATAAGTTGCTGATATTCCTACAATATTTTTATTACCTTTCCTCATATGAGGTGTGCCTCTAAGATCTAGTTTAAATGTACTTTTCCAAGCTGGAGAGATGGTTTAGCAGTTAAGGCACTTGACTGGAAATCTAAGGGATCCAGGCTCAAATCCCTATGACCCACATAAGCCAGATGCACCAAGTGGCACATGTGTCTGCAGCTCACTTGCAGCCATTGGAGGCCCTGGTGCAACTTCTCTCTCTCTCTCTCTCTCTCTCTCTCTCTCAAATAAATAAATAAATAAAGTAATAAAATAAAAATGTCTTTTTCCTATGACATTTTTCTGAATATATATATATATATATATATATATATGTTTTTCTATTATTTTATTTAAGCCTTTCTTAGCTATTTTCTACCTCATATGTTTGCAGAAAGGTTTTTAGAATTAAGATTAGATATTTTATCTAATTGCCATACTCTTAGATAGATAATTTCTGAAATTTATTTAATTGCTTCATAAATATTCAGTTTAAATGATGGATTTATGTATTCTTTGATGTGTGTCTATTGAATAGATATTTTAGAGTAAAAAGCCTTTTAGTTGAGGAAAATCAATTTCAAGAAAATTCCAAAGCATTAATCATTGGAGTTTGGTTTGGCAAAGAAGGATGAAATAATAGATAAGAGAAAAAGACCAAACGAAGGGATCATTATGGACTAAGAGACTGCTTAATACTGGTCTCAAATGATCACCTTAGTAAGCTTTGCCTTATATGGTAGTTATTGTGATAACTTCCCATTGTCTTGTGTTTGCAAATTTAAAACTAATCACTGGCTATGTCTAATTCAGTGATTTGTAACCTGAACATTGGTATTACTAGGGAATATTGAGACACATATTATAAAAATTAGATGTAAGTTTAAGAGTATATTTTTGTAAGTGAAGTCTTATGATTTTGTCCCACTTGGTGGAAAGATTGTGATGGTGATTCTGATGGCTATTGCCACTGAGAGGTTATATTTTTTAACCAAGCAAATGATTCCCATGTCATAATTCAATCTACCTTCACAATGCAAATGAACTACTGAGGGAGGAGGAAGTGAGAAGAGCTAGGAAGGACAGGGTGCACGCTCTGGTAGCTGATTTCATTAGCACATGGCTTTTCTCCCATTTCTCGGAACACTCATTCTAATGATAACAATTCATTAAAAGCTGTCAGTAACTACACAAGAAATTTTCGTACAAATCTTACGGAATTACTAGTCATGCTAAGTGTAGTTCATGTTATTTTACAAAGAAAGTATTAGAATATAGTCTAGTAACTTTGTTGGGAAAAATGCTGGGGAAAATTTAAAAGATGGAGAAGAAATAGAGTATTGAAAGTAAGTGATTTTGGAATCAGAGAAAGTTAGGTTTGAATCCTACATCCAGTGCTAACTAACATTGTATTTTATTTAATGAACTATGATTTTTTTTTCCTACACCAAATCATACCCACTGCTTTTTCTTCAAGAAGCAAGAAACAACTACAGAATATCTGACCTAGAAATGTGGGATATGTGCTCATTTCCTTACTGAATGAATGCTCTATCTAAGAAATAAAAACCTTGGAATTCTCCACCAACTAAGTCTCTGTTCTCTCAGTCACATCCTTCCAATAAAGCTATTGTTCCACCTCATTTAGACCTGTCATCCCTCAGCCCATCTTTTAAAAATATTTTATTTTTCTTTATTAATTTGAGAAAAAGAAATAGGCATGCAGGGAGAGAGAGAATGGGTGTGTCAGGGCCTCCAGCCACTGCTAATGAAGTTCTGATGCATGTGCCCCCTTGTGAATCTTCCATGCTGGGGAGTTTATCCTGGGTTCTTTGGCTTTGCATTCAAGCACCTTAACCACTAAGCAATCTCTCCAGCCCCCCTCAGCCCCTCTTTGATTTACCTTCATCAGTCCCTCCCAGCACACCTTTCCTCCTTACCCACTCTTGGACTCTTGATGCAGCACTAAAAGTAAATCCTCAGAGGCACCTTCCCAAGTGTTTCAGTCAGGTTCACATTGCTGGCAAAAATCACAAGTTCAAGACCAGCTTATGGGGAAAAAAGGTTTATTTTTCTTAAAGAGTTGGGAAGCTCCATGATGGCAGGGGAAAACAACTGCATGAGCAGAAAGTGGACATCACCTCCTGGCCAACAATAGATGGAGAATCACTGGCAATTGGAAACTGGCTATAATACCCATAAGCCCGCCCCTAACCATACACCATCTCCAGTAGGCTTTAATTCCCAAATCATCATCAGCTGGAACCTAACAGTCAGGACACGTAAGTTTATGGGGCCACCTGAATCAAAGCACCACACCAAGTGCCACACTGCTGACCATGTGCTTCACCTGCCACCAATCTCCAACTTGAGCATCCATTTTCTCAGCTTCTCCTCTCAGATTTTCAAATGCTTCTTAGGAAAATCATGTAACTGAGACAAGAGTCTGGATTATAAATTTAATTTTAACCTTAGCCAGCCCTTAAAGTCTGTTTGGAAATCCTTTTGATTAATGCCAAACAACAACTTGCTCCATTTTCTTTAGTTAGTAATTATTGAAAACCTCATCTATATTTTTTCAAGATCCATGCCTCTCCCTGCTTACTCATCCTTGGCAGGATGCCAGCTTCCTACTTTATGAGGAAATAAGAAGCCAACCTGTGTGACTTAACTAATCTCCACATTTCCCCCTCCAGAATACCAGTATTTCACTTGTTCATCCTCTGGTCTCTCCAGTGTCAGAAGATACATCTTGACATATTTATGAAACTAAATGATCTAATTGGACTTTGTGTTTAGCTACATTTTTTAAACAATACTTTACATTGCTTCAATGAACCCTTTTCCTGAGTAGATTCTTTATTTAATGGATACACTTACTCAATTTGCAGTGATATCTAAAATTAAACTTTGCAACTTAGCATCTTCTTTTTTCCAATATTTTACTTTTTAACATACAGTATAAGTATTGAGCATCTTTGTGTGCAGGCTCTGAAGACATATTGACAAATAATAATACTTCATACTCTCCATGTAGGTTATATGCTTTTAAAACGTAATTTCAAGCCAGTAAGAGTGACATACACATGTAGTCCAAGCTACTTGAGGACCTGAGGAAGGAGGATCACTGGAGCCTAGGAACCACAGGCAAAGCTCGGCATTATAGTGATAATATCCGACACAGACACACACAGACACACACACACACACACACCTACAAACAAGGCCAAGATTGGTCTCTATGTACTTCTTTTCACTTCCTAAACACCATAGTTGGTGACATAGTCAGCCACCCTGATAGAATTGCAAGAAACCTTCATTTCCTTGATTATCAGCTCCAGGAATTATGTGGACTTGAAGTCTGAGGGGAAAAGGCTATATTGATTTTCTCTGGTGGCTTTCACAAACAATCTAAAACTAGGGAGCTTAAATCAACAGAAATGTACCCTGTCATAGCACTGAAGACTAGAAATGTCAAAAGGAGGTGTTAACAGCATCATATTCTTTCTAGTCATTCTAGATGAATATCCATCTCATTCCTTGTACCTTCTACATTCTGGATTTAGTTAATCCTTGATATTCTTGAGTGTCATGAATGTTCTGAGCCAGAATCTACATGAATGCATATGTGTCTTTCTACAATGTTAGAATTTATTGAATAACTATTTTTGCAAGATACTGTGATTTTGTTGGCAGAATATTGCAAGTGCCCCCAGTCTCTTGATAATCAACTGAAGCAAATAAAGGATCTTTTTTTTCACAATCTTCTCTGTTAATATTGACTCTCAGATCACACATTACACATCACAGAAGGAGAGAGAGAGGGAGAGAGAGAGAAAAAGAGATGTGTGTGTATGTGTTTGTGTGTGTGTAGGTAACAGCTATACAGTGTTGATGATCCCATCCCATGGCAGAGTCCCAGGAGTTTTGAAGAGGTCTGAAAGGCAGGAGCTGATCCTGCTACAGAAAGAGTATCCATGGGAAAAAGACAAAGAAATCTGATGGGGGTCTCTGGGAGCCATTGCTATTTCAACATCCATTGGTCTACAAGGTCACAGGTTTGAGCCCAACCTCAAGGTTGAGTTGAACTGCAGAGGAGAAGTGCAGGATCATGGAAGCCATAAAGATGAAGGACAGAATGAAGTACAGGCAGACAAATAAGTGGATGGCAGGTCCTGATGGATGAGTGGGCAGATGTAGAGATGGCAATTCTTTTAATCTGTGCCAGTAGTGGAGGCCAAGGTAACCTGAAATATCTGAGACAGTTTCTCCCTCCATGCCTTCCAGACACTTGGTGCTCACTCACCAATTATTGCAATGGCAGCATTAGGTATCCCCCCCCCCCACACACCCTGACAGGGTTTAGGTGAGAGTATTGCACTTTTGTAAGTCTGGTGTATTCAAAAAGTACTTGGGCGTCATATGATTTTCACATGCCTATAGACTCATATGGTCCCAAATTTCTTCGATAAGCTTCTAGGGTGTCACTTTTTAGATTTTAGAACTGTCTGTTTTATCAGTTGTCACCTAGGGCTGAGGCCAGCTGGTGTGATTTGCATGCCTACCAACATAGAAAGTCATCCTCCACACTCAAAGTGGACTAAAACCTTGTGTGGTTGTTTGATTCCGGTGTCCCCCATAAACATATGTGCTATTAATGCTAGGTCCTCATCTGGTGGCAATTTAGGGATTAGAGTCTTCTGGAGGCAGTGTGTTGCTGGGGGTGGGCTTATGAGTTTTATTGCCAGCTTCCCCTTGCCAGTGTTCAGCACACTGCTCTGCTTCTATTATTCACCTGATGTTCACAAGGAGGTGATATCCTACCTCTGCTCATGTCATGTTTTCACCAATCATCATGGAGCGTCCCCTCAAGTCTATTAACCAAAATGAACCTTTTCCTCTTACAAGCTACTTTTGATCAGGTATTATCTGCCAGCAACAAGAAGCTGCCTGCAACAGTAAGGTACAACCTGAAAATAGCTATTGTACACAATAAGGAGTAACTTTGAGCAGGGAGTAGTCTCATCTCAAAACTGTATGGTAATTGAATTACCTTAGCCTCATCTTCTCCCTGTGAGTTTTCTGTACAAGTCTGTCTTTGAATCCACAGTTCACATTTTTATAAGTGCACCAGTTATACTTATTTAGAATATAGCTTAACTATATCATTTAACTTAACTAGTTCTATAAACCCATTTTTCCAGGTAATATGACATTCTCAAGCACTGGTATTAGTGCACTGGCATATTTTCTTGAGGACCACAACTGAACCTGTGTAACAGATGCTCTATTCACCAACGAACTTCCCCTGCCTCAGAGTGAAAAGGAAATTCAGAGGTTTAAATTAAAAGATGTACTCAATCAGTTAATTATGAAGCATGCTATGAAAAGAATTACATAAAACTGCCCATTCCATTAATAAAAGTTAAAAGATAGACATGACAAGTATAAGCTCATATACTTAGTGACTGAAAGTTAGCTCCTAAACTAAAGAACAGCGTTCATTTAGGATACTAGATAAGCATCACTGGAACAAGAGCTTGATCCTGTCTATAATGGGAGACTAATGAATTAGATTAGATCATCCCTGAAGTAACTTAAATTATAATTTCCAAGATTCCTTTGTATCTAGACATCTCATGTGGCTGCTTGTTCTATCATATGCATTTAAGTGAGGCTTAGGACAGAAAATAAATGTCTGTAAGTGCTGTCCCTCTAAGGGAACCAAACATGCCAAGTACATGATGGGGATTTTTTTGTGCTATGGAATTATTAAGGAAATAGCTGGGTGGTATTGCCTTGTATTAGAGATGCTAAGGAGAAGTTTGAAGTAATAGTTCTGCCGGAGACGGCAAGCATGCCATTTCAGGATCACCCAAGGAATCGAGCGCTGAAGAGCTGCTTGACACAGTTCCAACCCAGCTGTCTCTTCCTTGAAGTCTGATGTGGCCCCTCTATAGAAAAATATTTGGCTCTCTACACTATAGAAATATGTGGTTTTCTGTATAATGTTTGTCTTTTTCTGTCTTTCACTTGGTGTCCCAATCTCTAAATTTACTTTTTCAGTGAAAATTGGTGTTGGTGAAGTGTTGGTCAATGTATCTGAAAGAGACTCTGGCATAGAATTGGAAAAACAAGAAAATGGGTCAAAGATAATTGTTTTCCTTAAAGGCCTTAAAGAAAGTCAGGCATGGAGTACAGTACACTTAGGAGGAAACAATGAACCTCCTGGAACAATATAAAAATTGTTATATGACTAATTTTTCTAAATGATGGCAATTGCAATTGACTCTTTACCAGGAATCCTTACAGAAAAACAACCGAAGTCAGAAATAGTACAATTGGTGGGACTAAAGTCTATGTATTGGAAGGACCTGAAAAGGAAAATTCAAAATAAATAATTAAAGGATAAATGGATCTACTGGATCAGTGATTAATGATGGGAAGCCCCATTTGTGGTTGTTTTACCTCTCACCTTTAATAGAGTAATTGAAAGTAGAAGTCCAGGAAATCACAAGTGCTTGACCACACATACATGGGGAAAATGTGAAAACAGTTAATCATTACAGGGGCCTGACAACTTTACTTGAGGTGTATAATTATGGGATTGTTTGATGATAAGGAATAACAAAAAAGTTTCTATGAATTCTGTGACATTGTACCTTTTTTGAAGTTTGTTCTTGCATGACGTGATCAGAAAATAAAAGACTGAGGCAAAGAGCTATTGCAGAGAAAAAAGAAAGAAAAAAAAAAGAAAGATGGAAAAACTCAGCTGCCTTCAGCATTAGCCTGTCAGCTTGCACCAGAACTTGACTTTGAGTCATTATTTTGCCACTCCATTTCACACCTCTCTTCAGGGACCCTCCTTCAAACCAGGGCTGGACCCCGGCATAGTTCTGTATTGAGCTGGGCATCATATTGCTAGAAGCCCTCTAACTTGAGGCTTGGCTGTTAGCTTTGAAGGAAGTTTAATTCCTGGGGTACATTGGGGAACCACCATATAAAAACAATCTATTAGTTTATGCAAAATACTGTGGGTAGTCATTATGTTAGGGACTGTATGGTATACCCAGTGTCACATTTGTATTTAACATTACTCAAGTAATCAGCTTATTGTTTTCTAGATATGTGACCAAAATTGCATGTCAATAATTCAGTAGGAAAAGATGCCTTTCTACTCTAGTTTCTCTTTCTCCTGTCACCACAGTGTGTTCAAGCTTCCTCTCCATATGCTCCTACCATGATGATGTTTGACCACACCTAGGTCCCAGACTCAACTGAGCCAACACAGTGGACTAAAATATCTCAAACTATGAGCCAAAATGAGAAATTCTTTGCTGGAATCCATTCTGTCATGTAGTTTAGTCACAGCTATAGAAAGCTATCAATCATGTCCCCAGAGCTAGGTGAGTATCTATGCACTTCATCTGTTCTAAATATGTGCAGCCTACAAAAGTGCATATGAAAGGATTCTAATTTCTATGTCATTTACCATATGAATATCCATGCTTGGGGAATTTAACTCACATAACTCTCACAAATAGGAAGAGGTAGCTCTAGGAATAGATGTCATCTAGGATAGATGTTGCTATTTTCCACATTACATCCTTGCTATGCTAGGATGCTGTACTGGCATTCACATTTCTACCAACCCTTAAGGCTCTTGCTGGTCTTGAGAAGGATCATCATTTTATTTTTGGCACAAATTTAAAAAGCATTTAGATAATTTTTCTTCATATCCTATAGTGTGGCACATGTTAACAATATGACTCCATCTTACTTTCAGTATATCTTCCATTTTGCCTCTAGTTGTTTTCCTAAAACATAGCTATTATCTAGCATCCCTCCCAAAATTTCTTAATGGCCCCTTCATCTAACTTAGTATTCATCTTTCAGAATGACTTATATGGATTTTTACAGTAATCTGTATGTCCAGGTTCATATTGTACAACTATCTCAAGTGCATTTGCTGATCACCAGGCATATGTAGCTTCATATTCTTTCCAGAAATATCCCAGTGTATGAGAGGTTCTCTCAGTCTTCTGAGCCCAAAAATGTTTTCAATCATACAGAGTGTTTTACTGTAATCTACTTATAAATACTCACCCATCTCCACTATTCATTTGCAAATGTAAACCCTTTTCGGAATAATTACCCTCATTAAGTTTTGGACTTTGTATCTTTGTTCCCACCTGGAAACATTAGGAAAACTAAGAGCCACAATATACCGTGTGTGTGTGTGTGTGTGTGTGTGTGTGTGTGTGTGTGTGTGTGTGTGTGTTCCTAGCACCAGATCTGGTTCCTGGCTGATGACATATACTTAAGATCTAGATCAATAGGAGATGAAGAAATGACTCAGTAATTATGTGTGTTGCCTGTGCAGGCACAAGTATGAGGGCATGAGGAAAACTGAGACAGCCCAAATTTAAATCTCCAGAACCCATACAAACAGATGTAAACAGCTGGCCATCACCATGTTCTTCTGTAACCCCTATCTTATTGGGAAATGGAGACTGGCAAATCACTGGTGCTCATGAACAAAAATCACCAGAGTCAATAAGAGCCTTGGTTGCAAGCAAGCTAATGACTGAAGGAAAGGAATCTCTTTTGTTCTGCTCTGGCCCCCACATTTGAGCCCATGGGGGTGCCATAGCGAGTGCATAGGATGCAGCATCAGCACATACACGTGCATACACATCACACAATACAGCACACATACACACAAGCAAAAATGGATTAACATGACTCCAACTACTAAAATGGGCTTAAAGGGCCATCTGATGTCTTCTAACAAATTGACTCTTTACAGCATCTTCCTTTGTTCATCACTAAACTGTAAACACAAAAAGTTAACATTCCTTATTTGCTCCTAGCCAATTGATCGATTTTAGCTATGGATTCCAAATAGGCTAGAAATTTGCATAAATGTTGGGCATTTTAAAATTTATTAGCTCTAACCAAGCAGTTCCATACAGTTTGAATGTAGATCTCCTCTTTTCTACCGGATATTGTCTCACCACTTATTTTTGGATCATGTGTATATTATCACTCACTTGAATTCCACTACAAATAGATAAATTGGCATTCTTTTAAAGTGGCATAAAATCATTAACCTCCTACCATGTCACAAAAATAGACATCTCATGAAATATTGAAGAAATAATTAAAATCTTAGACTAGAAATCCATAGACCAATTCCTAATGCTGGTTTTGCCAGGAATTGTTTTTGGAAATAAGCAGGAAAAATCATCAAGTTTCTCCTATGTTTTTGTGTCATTATCTAAATATCAGAGCCAATAATCCTGTCAATGCATAGGATGGTTACTAGAGTAAAATAAACTTGAAAATTCTTAAAACTGCAAACAGCTACACCATAAAGTAATATATTAGGGGTATTCTTCCAGCAAATTATAACATGTTATATCCATGCTATTATCTGTGCTTCATTGTTTTTGGTACAGACTGCTGAAATAAGTACTAAAGTATGATAAAGTATTTGTAGATTATCAGACATATCACTTTAATGGGTGACACCGAAGTTTAAAGAGAGCAACTAAATACATCACTGATGGGAGGAGCTGCTAAGTAGTTAAGCTAAAGAGAGATTTTCTTTCAACTTATTCTTAGAAGTACATTTCTTTTTATTTATTTATTTATTTATTTGAGAGCGACAGACACAGAGAGAAAGACAGGTAGAGGGAGAGAGAGAGAATGGGAGCGCCAGGGCTTCCAGCCTCTGCAAATGAACTCCTAGAAGTGCATTTCAATGATCATTTTCATTTCAAAGTTAGCAGTTCTCCTTTGCTGTGGTGGTGTTGGGCCTCACAGCACTCCAGCCACCTATGTTCATGCACTTGTTCTGACTATCCCTCTCTCTTAGTGATAAAGAATTTCGTTCTGTTCTGGTTTTGCCCGTGGTCAGTTATAGGTCAATTATCTCTTAAACTCAAGTGAAAGGGAGTGATTGACTTCACCTAAGTAGTAGAAAGTAAGAAAAGAAAATGACATTGTTTCTCAGAAACTGGGCCACTACCTGCCAAAAAGTGGGCAAGCTGCTGTGACCCTGGAGTTTTCTCACAGTCAGGGTTAGAGGCAGATAGTGCCACATGATTTATTCCTTCACTTGCTGAATATATTCAACATATAGTTTTTGTGCATGTTCCAAGCATATCCCTGCTCATCCTAATGCAGGATAAAAGGGACATTTCACCATTTTTAAAATTCTTTTTACTTTTATTATTTAGTTAAGAGTGTGAAAGAGAGAAGCAGAGATAGGGGAGAGAGAATGGGTGCTCCAGGGCCTCTAGCCACTGTAAATGAACTCCAGATGCATGTACCACCTTGTGCATCTAGCTTACGTGGGTACTAGGGATTGAACCTGGGTCTTTAGGTTTTGCAGGCAAGCACCCTAACCACTAAGCCATCTCTCCAGCACACATTTCACCATTTTCCATTCAGGGAGAAATGATTTTATTGTATTTTCCTATTAAACTCTAGGGTACTAAATATAAAAGTCTTCAATGATTAAATATTTTCATAAACATTCTCATATTTCCCATTTATTAATCAAACTAGATTTCTCTCATAGGGATCACACATTTGTTCAAATGGTTCATATGAGCATATTAAATATATCAAGATTATTAAATGTTATCTTTAGTGTCTTTTAAAACTAAGATGCTGTACATTAGTTCACACATGATTAGGAATGCACAACTCTTACACAAGCTAATTAAGCACAGAATGATTTCAACTATTTTGTGTGTCTAGGGCCACTGCAATCCAATCTGAATACAAACAATCTATGGGCTTTGTTTCCTCCAAATCCCATTCCTCAAGTGTTGTATTGCTGCCAGTTTAGGTGAGAAAAGAAAAAGAGCCTGATCATGTATCATATGTAACCTCTGAAGTAGCACCTCTACAATAGTTTTATAGGCTAAATTTGCCTGCCTCTTCACAATTACTCATGATATGATTTTATATGCCTTCTTAAGAGATGAATATTTTGGCTTTTTAAATGCATGCTCACATTCTAGACTGTGCTGACCCGGAACTCATTCTTCAGTCCCATAGTGACCTCAAATTCACAGCAATCCTTCTACCTTAGCAACCAGGGAACTGGGTCTACAGTCCTGTGCTGCTACGCTCAGCTAAAAATGATGCTTACAGATATCTAGAATGAGCATGGCGAGACATCATGGTGTATAATTCCAAAGGATGTGCTTTCTTATACAATGATGAAGGACTTGATGTAACTTGTTTAGCAAAAAAGAACAATCTGTAATATGAAGGTTCATTAATTTTCACAACATGAATACACTAATCATCCCCCCCCCCCCAAGAGCTTATAAACCCACTAAACATCCCCAGTTCACAAATCTCCCAGACATTTCTCTTTCCTTTCTTCTGAAAATGATTATTATTATTATGTACTAGTTTGGATTAAATGGTTTTAAACTTTTATTAATAGAGGTATACTTTACCAGTTGCTCTCCTCGTGGATGAGATCAAATACCTGACTAGAGGCAACAGAGGAGGAAGGATTTAGTTTTGTTCATTTTGAGGGTACCAACATAGTTAGTAAGACATAATGGTGGGAGTGCCTAGATGTGTTAGCAACTGCCTGAGTTTCCTTGCTCATATATAGATGATTAGGAAGCAGAAAAAGATATGAAGTGGGGCCAGGTTATAAACCTCAAGACCCAACCCTACTGTGATGCATTTTCTTCAGTTAAGCTATCCTACCAGAAGGTTCCAACACCTCCCAAAGTAACATTTCCAGTTGGGTAGGAAGGAGACTATGGGGACTTTGCATATTCCAAATCATTATAACATGAGCAATACATATTATGTATAATTTATGGAACATTATCATTGAGAGTGTTTAATATTATTGCAAGAAGATTAGTTTGATTACAATATACAATATTACACTTTAAAATAATAGAGTGGTTTTTTTATCATTTCAGTTGTTTTCAGCTATTTATTGGCAATTATGCATAATTCAATTTTAAACATTGATGTAAATGTCTTTTAGTGAATATTGGTACAAATATCTTTCAGATAACATACTCAGTAAGGAATTATATGTGATAAAGTTTGATCTGTGCAGCTTTAGTAGATATTTCTCATTTTACAGAACAATTATACAAATTAAAGTCCCCATTACCAGTTTGTGAGACATCCAACAATTCGTCAGAATCTCCACTTACACTACTTGCCATTGTGTACAAATGAGCCCTTTTGTTTTTGTTTGTTTTTTCCAGTACAGTTATACTGTGGTATGGATTGAATTTGCATTTCCTGAATGAATGAGGAAGACAATAGTATTTTAGTATATTTCTGTATAGAGGATTTTAATTTTTTTCTTTAGAGAAATACCTATTCAAACATTTTCTGTATTTCTTCCATTGAAATGTGCCTGTCATTTTTTTATTGATTTGTGTGCATGCTTCATATAGCCGTGTCTCTCAACTCTGAATGAGTTTATCCCAAGAGATACTTAGCAATGTGTAAGGAATTTTTGTTTGCTTCAAATGGAGAATTGCTATGAACAACCAATGATCAACTACAGGGAATATTGCTAATTACACAACAGCAAACAGGACAGCCCTCTATCTCTAAGGACTTCGATGAGGTCAAGAATGTCAAGGTTGGGACTGGAGAGTTAAGGCACTTGCCTGCAAAGTATATGAACCCATGTTCAACTCTCCACATCCGATGTAAGCCAGACACACAAGGTGATGCAAGTGCACAGTTATATATACGCACATGGTGGCACACATGTCTGGAGTTTGATTACAGTGGCTGGGGGCCCTGGTGTGACTATTTCTCTCTGTTTTGCTCTCACACTATCACATAACAACAGCAACAAAAAAGCCCAGTTTGTCAGGCTTGCCTGAAAAATAAATAAAAAATAAAAATTGAAAACATCAAGGTTGGGCTGAAGAGATGGCTTAGCAGTTAAGGCAGTTGCCTACAAGGCCTAAGGACCCAACTTTGATTCCCTGGTAGCCATATAAGCCAGATGCACATGGTGGTGCATGCATTTGCAATTAGTTTGTACTTGCTAGAGGCCCTGGTGTGTCCATTCCCTCTCTATTTCTCCCTCCCTCTCTCTTTCTCTCTCTAATAAATAAATATTTAAAAAACTGTCAAGGTGGAAGAACTATGACATCAGTGTGCATAAAATAGAGTACAGCATTGCTATATTTGCCTAAATAAAGGGTACATCTACAATTTTGGAGCTTATTTTTCTAAATTACTAGTTTACTTAGTAAAAGATCTTTGAGTTAAAGTAATGTCAGTGTTTAAAATATATACTGTGTATTATGGAAAGAATATTTGAATATCATGAGATCCTGAAAACAAAATCCTTTTTAAAGTCCTACTTATTCATAGATTTATATTTGAAATTGATTAGTAAAAAATTGAGTTCTGTTAAGTGTAAGGTATACACTCCATATCAAAGATTAGTAGAACATAAAAAAAATAACATACAGCATTATTTGTAGTGATCTATTGAAGAAAGAAGATGATATTATTACCTAAGAGCAAGTAACTGCCATTTGCTTAGAACTGTGTGTGGCTGTAATATTGAATTCAATGATCATTCAATATGTTTACAAAAATACAATAAGAAATCAGCTATCCTCATTAATTCAATGTAAATTTGTATGCACATATAGTTTATTTTTTTCTCCAAAGTAAAAAAGGAATGAAATAGCAGCCAGGTACAGGGGGAGTGAAAGTGAGAAGAAGGAGTAAAGCTATACTTTCTGTTATACTATTTTTTTCATTCAGTTTTTATTATCTATGCATAAAATGATTTTTCTGTGTCCTATAATAAGTGCAACTAAATTATTTTTTCTCCACTAATGAGAAGATATGTGTTGAGGATAGGATGGAGAGAAGAACAAAGAAGAAAAGTTTGTAGGAAGGGAGAGAGAAATAGAGAGAGAGATGGAGAAGAATGTAACAGATAGAGAGTGTTACAGTCAGGTTCACATTGCTGGCAGAAAACATGCACCAAGTACAGCTCATGAGAGAAAAAGATTTATTTTGGCTTGCTGACTTGAGGGGAAGCTTCATGATGGCAGGGGAAAATGATGGCATGAGCAATGGGTGGACATCACCTTCTGGCCAATATCAGATGAACAACAGCAACAGGAGAGTGTGCCAAACACTGGCAAGGGGGAGCTGGCTACAACACCAATAAACCTTCCCCAAATACTACCCTGCTTCTAGGAGCAGACCTAAGCATTCAGAACACTTAAGTTTATGGGACACACCTAAATCAAACCACCACATTCTGACCTTGGACCCCATAAACTGATAACCATACATGATGTAAAATGCAATGCATTCAGTCAAAATTTAAAAATAACCAGAGTTTTTATCACTCTCAATAGTGTTTAAACATCCCCAAAATCCAATGTCTTTTAACTGAGCCATAATACCAATAATAGCAAAATGGCACAGAGTAAACATTCACACTGCAAAAGATTGCATTTGGGCACAGCAAATAAGTACTAAACAAATGTGAGATTTAAACAAGCAAACTTCAAACTCTGCAACTCCAAGTACATCAGCTCTAACTAATGATGAGTCTCCAAGTCAATTCTAACCAGTGATGAGTCTCTGGAGTTCCAATTCCACTCCTCCAGCTAGGCTACTCACAGTCCATGAAAACTTAATCCAGTACTAGCAGCTCTCCTTGGCAGCCAACCCATAGTCTTGCTGTCTCTACTGCATTTCCACCTTAAACCATGGTTTATCTTCATGGCTCCATTGGGCCTCCATACAGGTAATAAGTCTGCTTCACACTGCCCATAGCCATTTTCAAAAAAAAAACAAAACTGTTGCAAATTCAATGATCCTTTTCCTGCACTAGTTATACTCCATAACTCCAGGGGGTCTACCAATTTTTTAATCCAAGAGGAATAAGGCAGACTTTGAAGAACAGGACGCTCCTTCAGCATTCAGACCCCATCAAAAGACTCTGAAGTCTTCCAGTTGTCCCAATGCAGACCAGCTGGCCTAATCTTAATGGCTGTAATTTCTCAAATAATTGCAGCTGAATGAGTAGCAGTTCTGGCCCAAAGATTTCATTTTTTGCTGTGCCATATCACTCTGCTCAAACCAGTCCATTTCTACTTAATGCAACCCTGAACAAGTTCTCAGGACACAGACATAACAGCAAGCCTCTCAGACAAAATGCTTTTAGCTCAGTCCAGGCTCTTTCTCACCTTCATAAGCTAAACCTCATAGTCCATAGTTCTTATTGTATAGAGGTCTTTCAACTCTGACCAGAATAGTCCATCAAAATGTACCTATAGAAAATTGCAAGGTGTCTTTTAGACCAAGATTTCAAGTTCATTCACATTCTTCCTGCAAAGCAGTTCCAAAAGGCCAAAGCCTCACAGTAAGGTTTCTATCAACAATGACCCCCCTTCTGATACCCATTTTACCCTTGTAGACAAGTTCATATTGCTGGCAGAAAACACATTACCAAGAGCAGCTTATGGGAGAAAATGGTTTATTTTAGTTTATATACTTGAGAGAAGACAGTTTCCTCATGAAGTAGAGGTGAAAGATATTGCTGCACATTTTTAAAAGACAGTCTTATTAGGTCATTCACTCATGCATCCCATGCTCCTTTAGTCTAGTAAAGGATATTCAGTTTACTTTTGTCTCGTATCCCTTCACAATGTGAACTGCATCCACACCTCCATGTTGCATGTAGCCACACCTACATCCAACCTCTAGGGCTGGTAGAGTGATTATACTTTTCATACTTATACAGTGGTGAACATGGTGTATGTTCACAGCCAAATTATCTTTGTCTATCTTAACCCCTCTAATGGGTATTTGTTGTCCGTGTGTATGTAGGGTGTGTGTGGGGGGGTGTGTCCTAATATCTGTGACTATTAAGTAAATAATTTGGAAATTTTTTTAATAGACTTGTAGTTTCAACCAACCAAAAGGCTAGGAATGTTATCAGTGAGCATCCATTGCCTATAGCAGGTGCTTTCCTGCTTGCTCTTATCCATCCACCTAATGCTTCAACAAATATACTTGAAGTGGGCCTTGATTAATAGCTTTCTTTTGTTCTGTAGTTATAAAAAGCTTTATGAAATTGTTAACATTTTAGAACATGGATTTTGAGGTAACTTAAATCTGTATTTCTGGGCTATGGTTACTCATATTTGGATTCAGAATAATCTGTCAGTTCCCATTGGAGGAGAGCTATGATTATTTTTTCCATTGCCACCAAGAAATATTGTAAACATAAGAGTGCCAGCCACATCTGTGTAAAATACGTGTGAACTCCTTGTCTGACCTCACATTGAAAATTGCTGCTTAAAAGCATGGAATCATATGCAGGCTATACAGGTTCTGAAAACTAAAGAGTCCATTTGAAATAAAGGATCTTTAGCAAGATTACGAATCACTCTTCCTTAAAAAATACTATAACATATTAATACTGCCTGTGCTTTTCTTTTATAAAGTTATTTGATATTGCTTGAAATCCCTAGGTAAAGTTATAAGGCTTGTTTCCTTTCTCCTTTCTCCTTTCTCCTTCATTTTTACTTCTCATAAGCTCCTGGAAATTCTTCTGTGTTACTTGTTGCAGCTCACAGGCAAAGTTTTAGGTTTTTCCAAAATTGAATTATAGAGACAATTATCTGAGAAGCAACATGTTTTTTAAAAAGAAAAAGTAATAAGAAGGGAAAATAATATAAATATACTTGGCAATTGGAATAATTTAGTACCTAAGTACTTTCTTAATGATAGTTTGTGAAATGATGAAAATATGTGCCTACTAAGTAAATTTGGCATTTTTGTTACAATGGCCTAGTTTTTATTTGGTTGTTATTCTTTTTTCATTGTTGTCTTCCATTATTGTTAATCACTTCTTAGATTCAAACACCAAGGCTGTAGAAGTCAAACTGTCAGTGTACTAAGAAATCATATAGAATTATAGAATTCACTTGAAAGAAACTCAAACCTTGACATGTCTAATTTCTGCCCAAAAGACATTGAGTACTAAACCCCCCCAGCACAGTATTCCACTCACTTTGAAAATAACTTCCAAATTATCCCTCTCTTAAGATTTTCTTCCAGACAAACTGCTTCCAGTTAAATCAGTCACTCCATGTCTCAGCAACTTTCAGAACCAGTTAGATTCTTGTTTATCTCATTGTTCATGAAGCATTCCACACTCTGCCAGAAAGCTCATTTTTAATAATATGCTTCCTTTATGAGCTATCTACTTCAATCTAGAGTACATTTTCTGTTCTATGCCTTTGGATAACATCATTTTCCACTTCAAATAGCCTCCTGATTGTCAAATGTTAGTTGTCACTCCAATAGAAAAACAAGTCATTCCAGCCTAGTAATTATTTACAGGCAAAAGCTCTACCTAGGTGTGGCAGTTCACATCTTTTATCTTAGTGATAAGGATTAGGAGCTAGGTAGTATTGGCCCATAGAAACATGGATGCCATTTGCCTGCCCTTTCAGAACTAGAACTTACATCTCATCCAAAATAGCTGCAAGCAACCAATCTAACATGAGCTTCCTGCTTCTTTCTAATTATTCTCAAGTTCACTACCTGTGGGCTGGGCCTTCCCGAGTCAGCCTTTTGAACTTACCAACCAGTTTCCTCCCTTACACACCTCAGCCTGGTTATGAGGCTCCTTCTAATTGGATCTGAGATTCATATAGTTGGACCCGAACCATGTATGGGACACTCTTTCTTTTACCACTGAACCACCTCTCCAGCTCAGAGCTTCTTTTCTTCTTTGTTCTTCAGCTGGTTCCTCAGAAGTTTCTTTCCCTCAGAGAGATGTAAGGAATATTTCCTCAGTCTCTTCTGCTTTGCCTTCCCTCATCGTAACTCTCCCTAAAATAATTCTCATAGCTTACCCTTCCCTTGAATCTGCATTTTCAACTCTGCTCATGTAGACAAGAACTGGAGACTTGAGTTTTTTCTTGAATGGAAGTTCTAATCCTTCAGAGTTCTCCCACATCACCAGCATTAGGAATATATAAGCAAGAGTATTTTCATGAGTTCAAATATAGCCTGGAATATGAAACATGGTGTCAGGAGTTCAGTAGAATTGGAATTTAAAAGAAAAGTAGGTATAAATATGGGAAGTGTCCAAATCATCCCAGTTCCCTCTCAAGATATAATAATTATTCTTATTTAGTCCCATCAGAGTCACTAAGATAAAATGGGGTGTTAGGGGTTCAGAAAAGTTCTTAAACTCCAAACCCTGGTTTGTGTTTACTTTTAACCAAATAATTGAATATAATATGACTGAGAAGGATGATTACTAAATTATTATATTTATTGAACAAAATATAGAACCAAGGGAAGGAAAATGAATATACCCATGTGGCCTGAGAGTCAAGGTGGTAGGCCTAGAAAAACCATAGGGAGGACAGAAAAGAAAGTACAAAGAGCTCTTGCCACGTGGATGGCAGGAGGGGACAAAGAGTCTGTGGAAAGTAGGGGTTAAGGGGTTTTCCCTTGGTCTCAGCCCAGCTGGGCCAAGATGAGGGGGATACTCACCAGAAGTGATGATCAAGCAACCAAGAAAAGAAACTTGTCCCCTGACATGCATCTGTTTATAACCCTATAATGGCAGGCCCTACCTTCCAGTTCAGTTTAAAGGCTCTTTCAGTTGAGAGGGCTATCTCAGGAAGAGGCTAACCATGACATCAAGTTCTAGGGGCCAAACTTGACCAACCACAATGACAGGATTAGATTTTAATCTTCTGAAAGACCTCCCTCCCAGGAGGGCCAGGTTGTTTGTGGAAAATCAGATCTAGGGAAAAGAAGTAAGATCATACAAGGATCTCTCACAAAGTGCAGACTGCAAGGATAGGCCCAAAGATATTCCTGCTTCTTACATTCAGTAGCCCAATCATGCTAACTACTTACATGCTGAGGTGAAAAGTGCACTGCCTTGAATTGTTCTGTTCATCCTAGACATTGCCACACAATTGCTTCAGGGCAAATGCAACTGATTCTCATTCTAGAGATAGAGAAAAAAAGGCCTATTACCAAACAATAATATACAAGGTTTAAAGGTAGAAACATTATTTTACCATCATAAAGTAATGACATGAGCTGTTAGCTTCTCTTGAATGTTCTTCATATGATAGTAGAGGAATTAAGAATTATTTCTTGAATTCATTAATTTGAATAATAGCATAAATTCTATCAGATATAATCATTTCTGTAGTTAAATATCATATATATGATACATTTTTAAATAATTTATTTATTTTAACAATGTCAACACACAGGGGAAGGAATTTTGTTTGATCTAATATTTCAGAACACCAAAAACCATACAACCTAGAATAGCACACACACACACACACACACACATACATGACAGTGATGAAGAAGCTTCCTTCCTGAGCCTTGCTGCTGGGACTATAGTTCAATCTCATGGGGTAGAAAAAAATGTGTCAGAGTTGAGGGTAGGAAGCTAGCAAGCCATGTAAGATATCATTGTATACCACTGCACCTGTATGGCATGACCCTATCTACTTTCTAAGTAGCAGATGGTTTCCACATAATGGATTTTTGCTAAGGAAGATGATCTCTACTCATTAGTTGAAATTTTTGTTTTCCTTTTCAAAATCTCCAGCACAACAGAAAACCAATCATACCTACAAGTTTTAAGCAAATAGGTATTTCTGTTTAGATAGTTACTAAGTAAAGGTTTATATACTATTTACAAGTTAAATGATTTCTATGTCATTTTATTACATTCATAATCTATCACCATTATTTCAATTAATATTAAGGACAACAATATTAACTTTTATAATACAACTTTTAAGATGTCTGAGATGAGTTAACTATTAATTAGCAATGAAAAGCCAGAGTCACAAAGTATGTTTATATTGGACTCATAAAAATTTTACTATAGAGCTTTTTCTGAGAGAATACTGGATTTATCTATAACTGAGCAAATGATCCCACTGTTTCCTGAGGTGACTTCCAACTCATTTTCTTTTTGAAATGAATCACTCCCAAATACAAATAATCTTACACTTGATGTTAAACCTGCTGGGTGCTTCTCTGTTCAGAATGATTTATGATCTTACATTTAAATAATTATATTGCTCTTGTTGTTCTAATATTTCATCACAGCTAACAAGAAGGTGCATGAAGATAAATGTATTATAGCCTCCCATCTTTGCAAGTATTTTCCTTTAGCAGAAACTTCACACACTAAGATAAAAAAATAGCAAATATATTCACATTAGAATTTGGAGTTTGTCTACATTACTATACCACTTTATAATTTACAGCAAAATGTATCTAAAGCTAATATTTCCATAGCTACTTTCTATTAAATATGAATTGAAATATATTTTACATAGTGGAGAAAAACTGACTTTTGCTTCTTTATAGAGAAAAATGGTTAGAAATTGCTTTAGAAATCAAAATAGGGCTGGAGAAATTGCTCAGTGGTTAAAGGCTCTTGCTTGCAAAGCCTGTATGAAGCCAGGTGCAAGAAAGTAATGCATCCATCTGGAGTTTGTTTGCAGTAGCAAGAGGCCTTTGCACATTCATATTCTCCTTTACTCTATCACTAAAAATATTTTACTTTTATTTATTTATTTGAGAGAGAGAGATACAGAGAGAAACAGGCACAGAGAGAGAGAGAGAGAGAAAGAGACAAAGAGAGACAGAGAAAGAGAGAATGAGAATGGGTGTGTCATGGCCTCTAGCTGCTGCAAAGGAACTACAGATGCATGTACCACCTTCTTCATGCGGCTTATGTGTGTCCTGGGGAATCAAACCTGGGTATTTTGGCTTTCAAGGCAAGTGCTTTAACTGCTAAACCATCTCTCCAGCCCTCCTTAACTCTCTCTCTAATGAATAAATAAAAATAATAAAATTGATATTTAAGAAGAAGATTATATGTATTGTAGTTCACTCCCCACACTCCTCCGAGCATCCAAGCATGACATGATCACCCCATGGCCATTTGGGAGAAGAAAATGCACTGGTCAGATAGCCAAGGCTACTAATTGAGCATAAAATAAAGTAAAGCCAGGTTCAAGATATTAGTAATGGAAGGATGAGGAGAGAATCGCAGGCCCCTCACCTAGCCTTCCAGCCATTATTCTCTCCTGCCTTTCCTCCTGCAAGTGAACTTGGGAGATGTATTTGGAAGTAGGGGGAAATAACTGAGAGTGGGGCTCTGTGATGCATCTATAAGCATACAATATTTTTTTCTGATGCAATACTATAAAGTAGTTTTACAGAAAGCCACAGGAACCTATGTTTGCGTTGACAATTCTGGCACTAGCACTTAATGTCAATGGTCTGCAACTCATTCAGCCTCAGTTTTGCTCTTCCATTTTCTCCTATGGCTGCAATTCTTCCAGTGAACAAAGCCATGATCAGAAGCCACTGGAAGAAAAAAAATAATGAATGTGGAAACAGATACTAAGGTCACATCCCCAATTAACAAAACAAATTAAAATTCTAAAACATAGGTCTAGGTCTCTAGTCTCCCAACCAATTAGCAGAAACAATGGAAATCAGAAAAATGCTGAAAAATGATCTGGTCCATGGAGCAATAAAAATAATATATCTACATTTAATAAAATAATTATTGGGAGTTAGTTACATGGCTGTATTATATGATATGATGACAAATAAGACATTGAATTATGCCAGTAGGCATGGACAAATCCCTGCCTTCAGAGAAAAAAATAAGAGTGGAGGTGAATTTCTATTTAATTAAATATTAATTAGTTATGTATTAATCTGTAAGCATACATTTTACATTTTAAAAATTCTTAATATGATTTTAATATAATCTCAGCAACTAACAGAATACTAAACTGATATAACAGAAGGCATTATTTTCACATCAGGAGGTCAGTAACATGAATTTACTAAAAATTCATGTCCTCAATACATCCTCTGTGGAATGCTATTTGAGTTTTCTGTCCTATGGTCAACATCACAGGTCAAATCATGTCAAGTGCAGAGAGGCATTGCTTTCAATTTTGGAAAAGCTTTACAAACAATTCTGATCCTATATCTTACTGGTCATTCCTACAACAACCATTGGTAAAAGAGGTAGAAATAACTATTCATGGTTTGGACCCATTATAATTCTTGACTTAGGCTTAGAAAGGCAGTGAAATTCTATGGAAAATATATCTTTAAATTTCTCAAAGTAATTATGGATTTTGGGCAAGGAAAAAGCAAGAATGACAGAAAAAGACTATTAAATTCTGACCCAGTCACATAATTGCACTTAACTGGTATTTAAATAGCAATTCAATATTTTTTCATCTTTTGTTTTCAAAATTTGTTTTAATTGGAAAAACATTTTACCACAGGATATATAGTCACATTAATTTATTTTAACCCAGTCTTTAAATCTATAACTAAAAAATATTTATTTATGGCGTGTGTGTGTGTGTGTGTGTGTGTGTGTGTGTGTGTGTGTATGTGTATACCATGGCATATACATAGAGGTTACAGAACAACTTTTGGGTCAGTCTTTGCTTATGTATTATTTGAGTGAAAAACAGTAAAAGAGAGAGAGAGAGAGAGGAGAGAAGGAGAGAGAGTCTGCATGTCATTGCTTCCTGCCCCTGCAAATGAACTACAGATTCATGCAACACTTTTTGCTATACATGGACACTGGGAAATCGAACCCAACCCATCAGGCTTTGCAATTAAGTGCTAAGCTATATCTTTAGTCCAAGAGACAGGGTTTCTCATTGTTGATCACTCTGTTTATTCCAAGAAATTTGTCTGACTTCTCGTCCCTTTCCAGCCTAGGTACACTAGGTTTGCAGAAGCCCTCCACAGCTTCTGGCTTTTATAGCTGGTCTTCAGATCCTAACTCAAGAACTCAGAGCTGCATAGCAAGAACTTTATCTATTGAGTCACCTCCCAGTCTTTAATTTTTTAACAGATATTTAAATATTTTATTGTTACTTTATTTATTTGACAGAAAGAAAGAAGGAGAGAAAGAAAATGGGTATGCCGGGGCTCTAGCCACTGCAAATTAATTCCACACACTTGTACCCCTTGTGCATCTGGCTTACCCTGGGTCCTAGGGAATCAAATCTGGGTCCTTTGACTTTTTAGACAAACGGTTAAGTAGTAATTCATCCCTCTAGCCCATCTAAAAGATATTTACAACAAAATACCCATTCCTTTCAAATTCAAATACTGAAAATAAATATTTTCTCTTTTATTATCTTCTCATGTAAATACAAAACATGCACATGTAAATTGTTTTTATTCACCTTTAAAATTTTTAAAAAGTATTATTTATTTATTTGTTTGCAAACAAAGAGAGATAAAGAGAAGAGAGACAGACAGAAAGAATAACAATGGGTACAGCAGGGCCTCCAGCAACTGCAAACAAACTCCAGATTCATGTGCCATTTCATGCATCTGGCTTACATGGATGGGAAACCTGGGTCTTTAGACTTCCCAGGCAAGTACCTTACTTGCTAGGCCATCTTTTCAGTCCTGTTTTTATTCACTTTTAAAAAGCTGGATTATGATATAGTGCTGACAAAAATTATCTAAAACTTGAAAATGGTATTACAGACTTCATGATAGCAGTTCAATATCATACCAATAATCATTGGTCAAAGAGGATCACATGAAGTATCTTTGCTTTTCCAAGGAATATAGTATTCCTTTATCTTTGCACTTATTGTGAAATTAAGAGTACAGACTTGCTGCAATTATATTCTAAATTATATATTTTCTCTGGTGGAAATATTTTTCCATACTGTTTATTACCCAAAAGGTTACAGCTTCATTGCCTTATAATAAATTATCTTTGTGAACATATTTCAATTCTATACTACATCTGTTTGTTCTCACATTCAAATCAGATTGATCAGATCACATTGGATCAGAATTTTCATCTTCCTGGTCCCCTCACTTATGTTTAAAAAAACATGTTTAAAATGTGTTCATATCCTAGTGGTCATATTTCCAACAATGACTGGTAATGACTCCTAATTGTCACATGCCTTAAATCTTTAGAATCACTCAACATATAGGTGAGCTTAAGTGCAAATTCAGGTATGACCCACATAGCCATATAGATTTTTACATTGATAAGATATAAAACAAATATTTATAGTACTTTTCTGAAAAGGACTAAATTCCATTTTGTTTTTAACTGATATCAAGGTTTCTTTCCAATAATGCCCTAGAGTTTGTTGTTTATAGTTTGGAGATTTAAAAGTGAACATGAATAAACTGTTTTTATTGTAGTTTCTAAGTTGTTAATTTGCTCCACTGAAACAGTAAAATAGAAAAATAAAAGTTGTCAATGAAAAGAAAAGTTACTGTAACTTGTCAGTAACAGTAGAGGAATTTTATAATGCATAAGATATAAAATATTTAAGAAGGAGCATCATAAGAAATAAAAACATAGTTTTATTATATATTTCTCTTACTGTCTATGAAAAATTTTTCTCAATATATTTTGTATATTTTAAACAATTTACTCCTCTTTTGTAAATCCTTAAAATTATAAAATAGTTTATATCTCTCTTAACTTATCTACATTTAAGTTTAAGCATTATTTCTGAAAAACTAATGAGAAACATATGATTTATTCAACTGCTTCATCAGGTGCTTATGCTTGGTTTTCTAATTCCCTTTCATAGACAATAAAGCTTTATAAAACTATTTTTGGCAGGGTGTGGTGGTGCATGCCTTTAATCCCAGCACTCAGGAAGCAGAGGTAGGAGGATTGCTGTGAGTTTGAGACCACCCCGAGACTCCATAGTGAATTCCAGGTCAGCCTGAGCTACAGTGAGATGCTACCTAGAAAAACAAAACAAAACAAAATCAACAACAACAACAACAAAAGCACAAAAAAAAAAACTATTTTGGGAGAAAAAGTCAAAATAGTTATGAAGAAATATATGTCCAATAAGTAACAGAACCTTCATTTCCCATGCTTTAAACCTCATCAGACCTTAAAATATAATTCACAGAATTATATTTTCACAGAATGTTTATTCTGTGCCATTGTGGGTTGGGGGGAGGGAAATTTTTGGTATTATAGCTCAGTTAAAAGATCTTGAACTATGGGGATGTTTGAACATCATTGTGATTAAAAACTATGGGAATTTTTTTAAGTTGGATGAATGCATTGCATTTTATATAATGTATGATTATCAGTTTATAGGGCCAGGGATGGAATCTGGTGGTTTGATTCAGGTGTCCCCCATAAACTTAGGGGTTCTGAATGCTAGGTTCCCAGCTGATGGAGATTTGAGAATTAATGCTTTCTGGACGCAGTGTATTGTTGGGGGCAGGCTTATGGGTGTTATAGCCAGTTTCCCCATGCCAGTGTTTGGCACAATCTCCTGTTCCTATTGTCCACCTTATATTGGCCAGGAGGGTGATATCCACCCTGTGCTCATGGCATCATTTCCCCTGCCATCATGAAGCTTTCCCCTTGAGCCTGTAATCCAAAATAAACCTTATTCCCCACAATAAATAAATAAATAAATAAATAAATAAATAAATAAATAAATAAAATATAATTCTAAAGAGATAGAAATATATAAAATATTCCAGTCTTGAAACTAGACTCATGATGATGATATTTGCATGTTTACCTTAAAACATTCAAAGTTCATTTCTTTTTTATATTTTTTGATTTATTTTTATTTATTTATTTGAAAGTGACAGAGAGATAAAGAGGCAGATACAGAGAGAGAGAATGGGCACACCAGGGCTTCTAGCCACTGCAAACGAACTCCAGACGTGTGCACCCCCTTGTACATCTGGCTAACGTGGGTCCTGGCGAATCGATCCTTGAACCAGGATCCTTAGGCTTCACAGGCAAGTGCTTAATTGCTAAGCCATCTCTCCGGCCCCAAAGTTCATTTCTTATTAGATATTATCCTGCTAAATGTAATTAGGAAAACAAGAAAGGAAAATGATGAGATCTTCTAAGAGTATTTATTCTTGTATGGTGGTTTGATTCGGGAGCCCCTCAGAAACATTTGTGTTCTGAATGCTAGGTCCCCAGCTATTGGCAATTTGATAATTGGAACCTCCTGGAGGTGATGTATTATTGGTGGTTGGCTTATGGGTATTATATCCAGGTCCTCCTTGCCAATGTTTGATATACTTCCTGCTGCCATTATCCACCTAATTTGGGCCAGGAGGTGATGTCCACCCTCTACTCATAACATCATTTTCCCCTTCCCTCATGAAGTGTTATTTGAGTCTGTAAGCTAAAATAAGAACTTTCCTCCCACAGTATGATCTTGGTTCTGTGTTTTCTGCCAGAACACAAAGGTGACTTCTGCAGTAAAGCAGGTACTAGAGGAGTAGAGCCATTACTTCTAGAAAGCTATTCTGTGGCTTTGCCAATTGGAACTGATAAGCAGGAGGAAAGTAAAAAGATTTTAAACCTTGACCCAAGAGATGCCTTGCAGTGCTGTAAGAAAGTATAGCTTGATAGACTATTATGCATAAAGTTGAAAGACCTAAATGCAGTAATAACTATAGACTGTGAAATTTGATTTAGGAAGGGAAGAAAGAACTTTACCAGGACTGGGCTGGAAGCAGTTTGTCTGAGAGGCTTGCTGTTATGCCCAGTTCCTGAAAATTTATGCCGTGTTGCATTGTGTAGAAATGAACTGATGTAAGCATGGGGATATGGCACAGAAAGAAAAAAAAAAATGAAACCTTTGGGTCAAAGTTGCTGCCCATTCACCTGCAACTGTTTGAGAGATTATAATCATTGAAATTGGGCCAGGTGATCTGCATTGGGACAACAGAAAAAAAATGCAGACTCTTTTGGAATAAGGGGTCTAAATGCAGATGGAGTGTCCTGTTTTACAAAGTGTGCTTTGTTTCTGCATTTGTTAACAAGTTGGTAGCCCCCTTGGTAGTATGGAGTATTACAAACATAAGAAAGAGTGGGTTATTAAGTTTGCAACATGAGAGCTCCTTGCTCAGTCACTGTGTATGTGGGCCCAGTGGTCTGGAGTAGGCTGGACCCATAAATGGGCTCCTACCTCCTCCTCCTCCTGGGTCTGAGTTCCTTGTACTTTCAGTGTTTGGGAGGGGGCAACCATCTGGAGTGAGTAGGCAGGACCCATTTCTGATACACTCCCACCTCCTAGGTCTGAGTTCCTTGTATGGTCATCTATCAAGATTGAGTAGGCTGGATCCATTTCTGGTCCCCTCTTACCACCCAGGTCTGAAATACTTGCACATCAGTGTTTGGGAGGCCATAGCCCTCTGGAATGAGTTGTCCAGGACACATATCTGGGCTCCTCCAACCTCCCCAGTCTAGGTTGCTTGCACTGGTTTATGTCCTGGACGGTTCAGCATGAAGTAAGCCAGATCACAATTACCTTACTCCTTGTAATCACACAGTCCTGGTAGTTCCCATTGTGCCTTGCTTGGGGAGGCCTGGCCCTTGTGTAAGCTGTGGAATCAAGTCTTTTGCTCTGGTATCTTGACTGTCCACTAAGTACCAACATTGCTGTTCACCTGAGTCACAGGTGAATGGGCCAAAGGATGCAAACTTGCTTCCTCATCAATATAATAGAGTCTTCCTAAAATGGGTAGACAACAATGCAAAAACGCCAATGAAAATCAGAAAACTGAGAGATCTCTACCAAGAATGCCTAGTCCTACTACAGAAGCCTCCAATAAAAGCACAGAGAAATGAACAGAAATTCATTCCACAAATGAAAACACAACAACCAATGAGACCTTGATAAAAAAAATAATAAATCACTAAACTCAAAGCAAACTATCAAAGAACCAACAATCATATCAATTAAATTGAATAGAATCGTCTAATAGAGCATTCAGCTTGTGAAAGTAGGCTTGACATTATGAAAGAAAATGTTAGAATGCTCCAAAGAGATATGAATAAATTAAAGGTAAGTCAAGAAATGGAAGACATCAACAACCATGAATTAAGCTTAATGAAGAATTGATCAAATGCAGGAATGAACTACAAGAAGCACCAATAAAACCAGAATTCAAATTGAAAGAAAGAGATGGACATTGTACAAAACAACATAACAGAAATAAAATCAAATAGAATTTATGAAAAACTCTCTAGAACCACTCACCACAGAGTTACTCATGTAGAAGACAGAACCTTTGTCCTTGAAGATAAGACAGAAGAAATTGATCAGGAGTGCAAAAATTTTGCTAAGTTCAAAGAATTAAGTGAACATAATGTGAGGGAACTGTGGGACACTCTAAGACAACCAAACATCCAGATCATGGGTATACAAGAAGGAGAAGAAATTGATGCCAGAGGAATAGAAAACATACTCAACAAAAGTATTGAGGAAAAATTTCTAAATCTTGCAAAAGAGAGTCCCATCCAGATACAAAAAGCCCACAGAACACCAAGCATACAGAGCCAAAGAAGAAACTCTCCAAGACACATCATAGATAAAACCAATAACAAAAACAGATAGTGCTTAAAGCAGTAAGAGAAAAGCAATTCAAAACATACAAAGGCAATTCCATGAGAATAACATCAGATTTCTCAATAGAAACCCTGAAAGCTAAAAGGGCATGGAATGGAACACCTGAAGTCTAAAAATGTATGGCTTCCAACCCAAGCCACTCTATCCAGAAAAAGTATCCCTCATAATAGATGGTGAAATAAAAACTTTCCATGAAAGTCAATTATATGAACACAAAGCCAAACCTAGAGGCAATACTTGAGTGAAAACTACACAGAGAATAGTCAAACAACCAATTTCAGGAGACAAGAAGAAGAAGATCACAATAACCAAAGTAGACCAGGCTCAAAACAGTACATAACACAAGTAAGCACCTGATCCAACAAAACACCTCATCATGGCAGGGATTACTTCAAACTTCACAGTAATAACCTTAAATATTAACGGGTTTAACTAACCCATCAAAAGACACAGGCTATCAGGATGGATCAAAAAACTGGGCCCTTCTATTTGCAGTCTTCAAGAAGCCCATCTCACCACTAAAGATAGACATCTCAGAGGTAAAGGTTGGAAAATGATAATCCAAGAAACTGAAAATAAAAAACAAGCATGTGTTGCTATATTAGTATCTGATAAAATAGACCTCAAACCAAAAGTAATCAAAAAGGACAAAGAAGGCCACTTCTTAGTCATCAAGGGAATGATCCAAAATGAACACAGCCCAATCATAAATATATATGCCCCAAACACAAGGGCTCCACAGTTTATAAAACAAAATCTACTCAACAACAAAACAGAAATAAACATAACACCATCATAGTCTGAGACTTCAACACTCCCTATCTTCAATAGATACATCATCAAAGCAGAGTATCAACAGGGAAATAACAGAGCTCAACCACATCATAGATCAAGTAGACCTAACAGATATACACAGAACTCTCCACACTAACTCTGCAGAATACACATTCTTCTCAGTAGCCCACAGAACCTTCTCAAATTTGACCATATATTAGGCCATAAAGCATACCTTCATAAAGTCAGGAAAATTGAAGTAACATCTTGTACCATGTCAGACCACAATGCTTTAATGCTAGAAATTAACAACAAGAGACACATCAAGAACTCCACCAACTCCTGGAGACAAAACAATACACTTTTAAAAATAAATGGATCAGAAATCAAAAAAGAAATGGTATAACTCCTAGATTTCAATGATAATGAAAACACAACCTACCAAAACTTATGGGACTAAATGAAGGCAGGCATACCCCTAAATACCTTCACTGCAAAAACAGAGAGATCACAAATAAATAATCTAACTGTCATCCTAAAAACACCAGAAAAACAAGAAATGTATAACCCAAAGATCTCCAGACAGAAAGAAATAATCAAGATTAGAGCAGAAATTGATGAACTTAAAACTAGGAAAATAAGTTAAAAACATCAATGAAACAAAAAAAAATAAACAAGATTGACAAACCCCTGACAAAGTGATCAAGCACAGAAAAGAGAAGTCTAAAATTAACAAAATCAGAAATGAAAAAGGAAATATCACTACAGTCATCAATGAAATTGGAAGAATCATGAAGGCATACTTTCAAAACCCCTACTCCACAAAATTTATTAATCTGGAAGAAGTAGATGAATTCCTAGACATGACCTACCAAAACTAAACTCAGAGCAGATTGATCTCCTAAACAAACCTAAGGCATCCATGGGGATTGAAAAGGTAATCAAAAACCTCCCATCAGCTGAATTCTATCAAACCTTCATAGAAGAACTGAAACCAGTTTATCTTAAACTATTCTGCATAATCTGAGACCAGGGAATCCTCCCCAACTCCTTTTATGAAGTTAGCATCACCCTAACACCAAAACCAGACAAAGATGCAACAAGGAAAGAAAATTATAGACCTATATCTCTAATGAACTTAGATGCAAATTTCTGAACAAAGTCCTTGAAAACCAAGTACAAAAGCATTATCCACCTTGATCAAGTAGTCTTCATCTCAGGGATGCAGGAATGGTTTAACATATGGAAATCAGTCAACAAAATACACCACATAAATAAACTGAACCATAAGAACCACATGATCATTTCAAATGATGCAGACAAGGCCTTTGACAAAGTACAATACCTTTTCATGACCAAAACATTGGAAAGAATAAGCATGGACAGTTTATATCTCAAGACAATAAAGACTATATATAAAGTTCCTAAAGCCCAAATAACTCTTAAGGAGGAAAAACTCAAGGAGTTCCCACTGAGATTGGGAACAAAACAGGGGTGCCCAATCTCACCATTGCTCTCCAACATCGTACTAGAAGTACTAGTCTAACCAATAAGACAGGAGAAAGAAATGAAAGGGATTTAAATTGGAATGAAAGAAGTCAAGTTAGCCCTACTTGCAGATGACATGATCCTATGTATAAGTGGACCAAAGTCTCCATCCCAAAATTTCTAAAGGTGATAAATTCCTTCAGCAAAGTTGCAGAACACAAAATCAATGCACAAAAATCTATAGCTTTTCTATACGCACAGCACAAATATGTACAGAAAAAAATCAGTGAGACTGCCCCTTTTTTAATATCAACAAAAATTTTTAAATGCCTTGGAATGTACAAGAATTATGTAATGAAAACATAAAAACACTCAAGAAAATAATAGAGGAGGACTTAAGAAGATGGAAGGACCTCCCATATTCCTGGACAGGTAGAATTAATATTGTGAAAATGGCAATTCTACCAAAAGCAATATACAGGTATAACACAATATCAATTAAAATACCAGCATCATTTTTCACTGAGACTTAAAAATTCATATGGAATACATTAAGGCTTCAAATGTCCAAACATATCCTCAGCAAAAGAAACAGTTTGGGTGGCATCACCATACCTGATCTAAAGCTATATTACAAAGCCATAGTTACAAAAACAGCATGGTACTGGAATAAAAAAAAAAAAAAAACAGAAACAGAGCAATGGAATAGAACTGAAGATCCAGATTTAGGGCAAGCATTTACAGCAGCTTGATCTGTGACAATGGTGCCAATAATATAGACTGGATAAAAGACAGCATCTTCAACAAATGGTGTTGGATAAATTGGATGACCATATGTAGAAAAATGAAATTAGACCCATTCATGTTGCCATACACAAAAATCATTCCAAATAGATTAAAGACCTCAATATAAGACCTGAAACTGTTCAAGTACTGGAAGAAAAAATAGGAAGTGCTCTCCAAAATTTAGATCTGAAAAAGACTTCCTGAGCAAAATCCCAGTAACCAAGGAACATGGAACAGACCATTTTAAGGAACTCACACATTCAAAAAAAGGCAATCATCACATGATCTCACTCATCTGCAATTCCTAATATGGATTAGCCCAAGTTGATGACATAACTGAATAGCATCTTGAGGCTTAGACAAGAGGGGGTGTCAGACTTGAGGTAAGGGAAGTGGGGCACCAAAATCTGGACCTAAATTTAACTGGTAACATAGAATCCTATATCCTGGAAATCAGACTAAATGATGGAACCTTCAAGTGTACCTCAGAGGGAGCACCTGAATCAAAGGGCCCTGGAGAGTGTGACAAATCCTAACCTCAAATTTCTCCTGTTTCTCTTTTTTCTCTGGCTTTTTATTTCTTTCTTTCTTTTCCCTTGGCACTGGCCTGTAATTCCCTGTGCCAGGATGTGGTCTACATCCAAAATGAGCTGCTTATCAGAGATACCTACAGGATCTCCCAAAACAAGCAAGACAGAATTTTGTCAAATCACTTGGTTACCCATCAGAGGATAATGGTAAGACCTTACTGCTAAAGACACCAAATGCTGTCAGCATGGACAATGAAGAGACTTGGTTGGAATCCAGAGGAGAGTCAGTCCTCTGACAGTTAGTCCATGTAGTGCTGGAAGGTGCTACATGAGCTACCAGGGGAAAGTGGCCAACATCTGTCCAAGCAACTCAAAATCTAAGTGACTCAGAAACAAAGAACCTGACATGATGCTCACACAAGTGCTATAGTGGCAAACAGCCATGGTGGGTAGCCAACTGCTCTTGGATTGGCTAACATAACTGCTCAGTGGAAAGGAAACCATATATGCAACTGGGAAACAACTCAGAACCATATCCAGATAATGATATTGCTTTCCATTGTCAAACTCCCACTAACCTTAGACTATAAGTGTCTATACCCTTTTAATTCTATCTAAATTAATAATAGTTATCCCATTTAATTGCCATGACTTCAGTCTCTGTTGCAGAATCTACTTCTCTTTTTCACATGGGAACTGGAATTGAGGAGATAAACAACCCTGCGCACTCCACCCTGGCTGCAGATGAAACCACAGAGGAATTGGATAAATGAGCAAGAATGCTATCCTCTTAGCTAAGCTGATATCAGCACAAGGGTGATGGAGAGAGATACTGAGGACACTCAATACCTACCAAACCAGACATCAACATGCTCCTAAATGCCCATAATTGAAGTAGACTTTAAATGCTCACAGCATGGCGTAGGGAATTTTGTGAAAGAGGAGGTGGAAAGATTGTTAGAGCCACAAGTTGGAACATTTTCCACAGAGACATTGCTTCTACCTCATAACTGACTGCTCCCCCATCATGCATGGCCCACAATCACTATGGGGCTGAATTACACCCCCAATGAGGAAGGCATCTTCAGAAAAGGGACGGGGGGAGGGAAAGGATGTTACCAACATGTGTTGTTTGCATACAAAATATGTCCACATCTGATAATAAAAATAAATAAATATTTGCACTGTGATTTTATAGTTTGGAAATGACCATGGGCAGTGTGAACCAGGCATATTGGATTACCTGTTGGAGGCCCCATAGAGCCATGGGGTTGAACTGTGGATTGAAGTGAAGACCCAGTGGAGATGCCAGGGCTATGAGATGGCTACCAAAGAACTCTGACAGAACTGGAGGAAGTTTCCTGGGAGTGTGAGTAGCCATGCTGGAGGGACAGTATTGGAACTCTAGAGACTTTTCAGTGGTTAGAATTATTGAACTTGAAGACTTGTCACTGGTTATAGCTATTTGGTTTGGAGCTACGGAGTTTGATATTTTCCCTGATGTTTTAAATCTTGTATTGGTTTAATATTTGCTATGCTCATGGCATTTTTTGCTGTGTGTTGCACTCAGGTTCACGGTGCTGGCAGAAAACATCTGACCAAGAGCAGCTTCTGGAAGGAAAGTGTTTATTTTTGCTTACAGACTCAAGAGGAAGCTCCATTATGGCAGGGGAGAATGATGGTATGAACAAAGGGTGGATATCACCTCCTGGCCAACATCAGGTAGACAAAAGAAGCAGAAGAGTGTGCCAAAGACTGGCAATGGGAAGCTGGCTTTAACAATCATAAGCCCATCCCCAACAATGCACTGTCTCCAGTAGGACTGACTGCCCAAATTGCCCACCAGCTGGGGAATTAAGCAATCAGAACAGGTAAGTTTATGGGGGAACAACTGAATAAAACCATCACAATTTGCCTCTGAAAATCATAAACAAATAACCATCCATGATGCAATATGCAATACATTCAGTCCCACTTTAAAAGTCCCCAAAGTTGGGCTGGAGAGATGGCTTAGCGGTTAAGCGCTTGCCTGTGAAGCCTAAGAGCCCCGGTTCAAGGCTCGGTTCCCCAGGTCCCACGTTAGCCAGATGCACAAGGGGGCGCACGCCTCTGGAGTTCCTTTGCAGAGGCTGGAAGCCCTGGCGTGCCCATTCTCTCTCTCCCTCTATCTGTCTTTCTCTCTGTGTCTGACACTCTCAAATAAATAAATAAATAAATAAAAATTATTTTTAAAAAATGTCCCCAAAGTTATGTTTGTAGCTGCTTTTGTTTTTAGTCATGTACAGTGTGTGTACAGCCATGTTGGAACCATTGTTAGCCTAAATACTGCCCACCCCCTCCAAAGGGACCCTCCTCACTGGGGAATGTAGGTCATGCATTGTGGGGGTAGCCATCAGTTATGGATAAGAGGCAATGTCTTTGTGCATAATGTCCCAATTTGTGGCTCTAACAATCTTTCCAAACTCTTTTACATAAATTTCCCTGAGCCATGTTGAGTTTATTTTAGGTCAACCTAGATGTCCATCATTAGATGAATGGATAACCAAGAAGTGTCATATCTACATGATGGATTTCTACACAGCAGTAAGGAAAAATGACACAACAAAATTTCAAAAAAAATGGTTGAATGTGGAACAGATCATTCTAAGTGAACTCACCCAATCATAGAAAGTTAGTCATCATATGGTCTCACTCATCTGTGGCTTCTAATCTGAATCTGCCTCAGATGCTGATATGACTAATAAGCATCTCAAGGGGCAGACGATAGGGGGTTGGGGTGGCAGGGGAGTGTAAGGCGGGGGACACAAAAATGGACCCAAGTAGAAATGGTACCTTTTTATTATTTAGCTTTTTGAGTTATTTGTAGATTCTAGAAATTAGGCCTCTATCAGTTGTATAGTTGGCAAAAAATTTCTCCCATTCTGTGGGTAATCTATTGGCTCTACTAATTGTATGTTTGTCTGTGAAAAAAAAAAAAAAAAGTTTTCAGCTTCATGAGATCCCAATGGTTGAGTGGTTGAGTGATTGTTTAAGTTCCTGGGCTATTGCAGTTTTGTTCAAGAAGTGTTTTCCCATTCCTATATCATGGAAAGTACATCCTAAATTTTTCTTCCAGCAACGGCAGTTTCCAGTCTTATATTATTATATTATATATTGAGGACTTTGATCCATTTGGACTTCATTTTTGTGCATAGAAAGATGTGTGAATTGAGTTTCATTTTCCTGCATATGGTTATCCAGTTTGTCCAGCACCATTTGCTGAAGATGCTCTTTCCTCCAACCTACATTGTTAGGGCTTTTGTCAAATGTCGATTAGCTGTAGTTTCTTGACCCAAAGTTCAGGTTCTCAATTCTGTTCCATTGATCTATAATCCTGTTTTTATGCCAGTACCATGTTGGTTTTGTTACTATGACTTTGTAATATAGCGTTAGCTCAGGTATGGTGATGCCTCCAGAAGTGCTGCTTTTGTTGAGGATATGCTTGGATAACTGAGGCCTTCTGCCATTCCATATGAATTTTGAGATCAGTTTTTCTATCTCTATGAAGAAATATGTTGTTATTTTTATTGGTTTTAAATTAAATCTGTATGTTGCCTTTTGTAAGACTGCCATTTTCACAATGTTAATTTTGCCTATCCAGGAGCATGGAATGTCTTTCCATTTTCTCAAGTCCTCCTCAATTTCTTTCTTGAGTATTTTTGTTTTCATTTTATAGGTCTTTCACATCCTTGGCTAATCTTATTCCAAGTTTTTTTTTTTGTTGTTGTTGTTGCTATTGAAAATGGGACAATGTCACTTATTTCTTTCTCTGTATCTTTGTCTTTTGCATATAGAAAGGCTACTGATTTGGGGGCATTCATTTTGTATCCTGCTACTTTGCTAAATGAGTTAATTACCTTTAAAAGTTTTGAGATGGGGGTTCTTGGGTGTCTTATGTGTAGAATCATGTCAGCTGTGAATAGGGATAACTTATCTGCTTCCTTTCCAATTTGTATCCCTTGAATTTCTTTCTTCTATCTTATTGAATGAGCTAGGATTTCCAATACTTTGTAGAAGAGCAGAGGTGAGAGAGGACACCCCTGTCTTGTTCCTGATTTCAATGGGACTTCCTTCAGGCTCTCCCCAGTAAGTATTATTAAGGCTTAGGAGCTTTATATATAGCCTTTATTATGTTGACATATAAACCACCCATGCCTATTCTCTCCAATGTTTTGATCATGAAATGATGTTGTATTTTGTCAAAAGATTTTTCTGCTTCTATGTAAATGATTGTGTGGTTTTTCTTTTTAAGCTTATTTATGTCTTGTATTACATTGATATATTTTCTGGTTCCTGGGATGAAGTCTACTTGATCAAGGTGGATAATGCTTTTGATATGTTGTTGAATTTGGTTTGCAAGGATTTTCTCCAGGATCTTTTGTCTAAATTCATCAGGGAAACAGCCTATAGTTTTCTTTTCTTGTGGCATCTCTGCTGGTTTTGTATTAGGGTGATAGTAGCTTCATAGAGGAGTTGGGGAGCTTTTCCTGTTCTCTAATTGTGTTACACATTTTTAGAACAATTGGTTTCAGTTCTTCCATGAAGGTTTGATAGAATTCATCTGAGAAGCCAGCTGGTCCTGGGCTCTTTTTTGGAGAAGGTTTTTGATTACATCTTCAATTTTGATGGGTGTGATAGGTTTTTAAGGAGATTAATCTGCTCTAAGTTGAGCTTTGGTAGGTGGTATGTGTCCAGGAATTCATCCATTTCCTCCATATTGTCCAGTTCTGTGGAGTAGAGGTTTTTGAAGTAAGTCCTGATGATTCTCCCAATTTCACTTATATCTGTTATGATCTCTCCCTTTTCACTGCTAATTTTGTTAATTTGAAGCATCTCTTTTTTTTTGCTTGATCAAATTGGCCATGGGTTTGCCAATCATGTCTATTTTTTTCAAAGAACCAGCTTCTTGATTCATCTCTTTATGTCTTCATTGAGCTTATCCAGCTGGTTATTGAGGTCCTCTTTTTGTTTTTTCACTCTCCTTCAGATCATTTAGCTGTCTTTGGACCTCTTCCACCTTTCCTGGTTCTTTTCTATTACGTGTAATCTAGCAAGTACAGCATTCATACAATTATTGGCCTTATGTTGATTTTCTGCAAGTTTTGCTATTTGCTTGGGCAAGGTTGCATAGTTTTTATCTTTGTTTTGAAGTATGATCCTATTGTCTCTACTATGTTATGATCAGAGATACCCATTGTGGGACTGGGCAATCTTCTTGGATTTACTTGCATTTGATTTTTCATGTTATTCTTTTGTGTGTTGTCTTCCCATCCCATTGTAGGGATTTTATTTAATTTGGGAGGAAGCTGTAATCTACCCTTGAAGTGTCTTCAGTGATTACTCCCTTTTATGTTTGTTTTGACTAGGCTTCTGATGGCAGTGGGGCCTGCCTGCTCATAGGGAAGGAGTCTATAAAGCTCTGGTGGTGGCCTGGGGGCCTGATGAAGGGTCTTATTTTTTGGTGATTTGTGGCATGCTACTGCATGGACAGGTGGCCTGAGGGGAAAGAGTGTAAGGGGGGATGAGACAAAGCAGGCTGCTGCTGCAGCTGGGCTGCAGATGGAAATGCCTGATGGTTCCATAATGCTGAGGGGTGAGGGGATAGGATTGCCTGTCCACTGGGACCCTGTAGCAGGAAGTGGATAGGACTGCTGGGTCCTGTGACAAGGCAGGATGGGGATGTGGGACTTCTGAGGGTTAGGTGATGGGGGGCAGGGGGGGAGTAGAGGCCCGCTTTGGTGGGAAAGCCTAGGGAGTAGGAAAGATGGAAAGCCTAGGGAGGGGGAAACACTAGCCTACTGGCCTGGGTCTGTGAAAGGGGGAGGGGAAGTGGTGAGTGGGACAGTATTCGCATGTGGAGGTCCCCTGGGGGAATCCTAGCCCGCTAGTCTGAGTCCACACACGGGGTTGGTGGGCAACAGAAAGTGAGACCACATTTTCTTGTGGATCTCAAAAGTGGCAGAATGTTTAGGGTGGGGGCTGGGGAGGGGAGCACCTTAGCCTGCTTGCCGGGGTCCATGCATGATGGTGGTTGAAGATGGGGTCGTGGCAAGTGGGACAGCGTTTGCGTGTGGACCTACTCTAGCCTGCTAGCCTAGGTCCACTTAGCCCACAGTTCCCGCAGGAGGAATCTGGGGCTGGGGCTGTGGCTAGAATGGGTGCTTGAGTGGGTTGGGAGACTGGAAGGCTATCAAGAGTGTGGGAATCAGTAGATTCCCTACTTTGCTCATCCTTGCCCTCCCCGTGGATGTCTACGAGAATATTCAAACCCCTAATCATCCCAATGAACCCTAAAGCTCCTGCCTTTCCTTCCCGGGTTAGGAGGATGCCATCTTGACCAGAAGTTTAAGTCCAATAATTTTAACCAGTTACACATCTCTGGCGTTCCAATTCCACCCCTCCAGCTATGCTATTCATAGTCCCTGAAAACTTCATTTGGTGCAGGCAACTCTCCTTGGCAGCCATCCCATATCCCTGGCCTCTCCATTGGATCTCCATTGCAACCCACAGGCCATATACATGGCCCTATCTGGCCTCTATGCAGGTAAACCACCAAAACTGCTTCAAACTGCCCTTGGGCATTTCCAAAATACAAAACTGCATTGCAAATTCAATGATACTCTTTTTCCTTTGTTATACTGCATAGTACCTGGTGGGCTATCAGCTTGTTGATCCAGAGGGGAATAAATCACATTTTGAAGAACAGGGCACTCCTTCAGTATTTAAGGCCCTTCAAAAGACTCTGCAGTCTTCCATTTGTCCCAATGCAGATCAGCAGGCCCAATCTCAATGGTTGTAATTTCTCAAACAATTGCAAGCCTTCTAATTAAAAAAAAAAAAAATGCTTCTAGCAGTTAAGCACTTGCCTGTGAAGCCTAAGGACCCTAGTTTGAGGCTCGACTCCCCAGGACCCACATTAGCCAGATACACAAGGGGGCATATGCATCTGGACTTCGTTTGCAGTGGCTGGAGGCCATGGCGCACCCATTCTCTATTTCTCTATCTGCCGCTTTCTCTCTTTGTCTGTCTGTCACTCTCAAAATAAATAAATATATATATATTTTTTAAATGCTTCTACCACTAACCTTTGGTAGGTCATCAAATACTCTGACAGAAATCTGTCTTTCTTTCAGGAAACCTTGCAGGTCACTCTGATCAAAAGCTCATTGTGGATGAAAGACACATGCTGGTACTGGGAGTTACAGGTGGTTGACAAGTAAAATGGAATGGCATGGCTGGAAGCTGGAAGAGAGTCATTCCCTAGACAGTCAGCATGTCTAGTGCAAAAAGGTGCTACATGGGCAACTGGGGGAAAATGACCAATATCTGTCCAAGCAACTCATGGTCTAACTTACTTAGCAGCAAATAACCTATCATGATGGTCACACAAGTGCAATAGTGGTACACAGCCACGGTGGGAAACCAACTGCTCTTGATTCATCTAACTGATCCCCTCAGTGGTACAGTACCCATAGCTGGATCTGGGAAACAAGTCAGAAACATATTCAAACATAAGCCCACTCTCCATTAACAAGCTACCACCAATCATGGGCTACAAGAGGGCCTACACCTATTAAATTCTCTATAAAAAAAAAAAAGCAAGGGTTATCTCATTTGTTTGGTGCTAACTTACTCTCCATTGGAGAATCTGCTTCTCTTTTTCAGAGAGATGTAGATCCTAAGGAGATCATACCTCAAAAGGGCCTGGCTGAAACTAAGAAAAAATGGTGAAACAAGCAAGGGTGCTGTTTTCCTGATGAACCAGATACCAGCACAAGAGGGAAGGAGACCAACACAGAGAAAAATCAATTCCTACCAAACCAGAGAGCCAGAGCCTCAGAGGTCCCCAACACCTCACCACTGAAGCAGACCAAAAATGAACCCAACATGGCTCAGGGAAATTTTGCAGAAGAGGAGATGGAAAGAATGTCAGAGCCATATGTTGCATCATGATATGCAGAGACATTTATCCCACCCATAACAGTGGGCTAACTCCACAATGCATGACCCATACCTCAACAAGGAGGGGTCAGCGGGAGGGGGTAGGACATGGATGAGCCTAACAATGGTACCAAAATGACTATTAACTGAGCACAAAACTTATTAATAAAAAAAAAAAGGAATTTTTAAAAAAATGCTTCTAGTCCAGCCCAGGCGAAGCTCTTTTTCACCCTCATAAGCTAAGCCTGACAGTCCTTAGTTATTACTACATCCAGATTTTTCAACTATGACCAGAATATTCCGTCAAGTTCCACTTACATCATCTCAAGGTGTCCCTTAGGCCAAAGTTTCAAATCCTTTCACATTCTCTTCTCAAATCAGTCCCAAAAGGCCAAAAGCCACAACAAACAACGCTTCACAGTACCCATTTTACTCTTGCTTACATTGTGTTCACATTGCTGGCAGAAAACACCTGACCAAGAGCAGCTTTTGGAAGGAAAGGGTTTATGTTGGCTTACAGAAATTAGGGGAAAAGCCATGATGGCCAGAGAAAACAATGGTATGCGCAGAGGCTGAACACCACCTCAAGGCCAAAATCAGATGGATAATAGCAGCAGGAGAGTATGCCAAACACTGGCAAGAGAAAGCTGGCTGTAACACCTATAAGCCGGCAACCAGCAACACACTACCTCTAGAAGACTTCCATTGTCAAATTCTCTACCAGTTGGGGACTTAAGCATTCAGAGTACATAAGTTTATGGGGGACACATGAATCAAACCACCACACAGTTTCAATATTTATTCTGTGCTCTTATTATTATTTTAGCATTGTGAATCAGTGAAAAGACATTAGACTATGGGAATGTTGGAACAACCCCTGGGAACTGATAAAACCTATGGGACAGGATGGAGAGATGGCTCAGTGGTTAAGGCATTTGCCTACAAAGACAAAGGACCTTAGTTTGATTCCCCAGGACCTACATAAGCCAGATGCACAAGGGGACACATGTGTCTGGAGTTCATTTACAGTGGCTGCAGGCCATTGTGTGTTCATTCTCTGTCTCCCTCTCTCTCTTTTTCACTCTCCCTCTCAAAAAATAAATAAATAAAATATTAAAAAACTATGGGACCTTTTAAAGTTGGACTGAATGCATTACATTTTAAATCATGGATAATTATCAGTTTATAGGGGCCAGAGGTGGAACGTGATGGTTTGATTCAGGTGTGTACCATAAACTTATGTGTTCTGAATGATAGGTCCTTAGCTGGTGGCATTTGGAAGTTTTAGCCTCTTGGAAGCAATGAATTGTTTTGGGGTGAGCTTATGGGTATTATAGCCAGCTTTCTCTTGCCAGTGTTTGGCACACTCTCCTAGGGCTGTCATCCACCTGATGTTGCCAAGAAGGTGATGCACACCCTCTACTCATACCAACATTTTCCCTGCCATCATGGAGCTTCCCCTGAGTCTATAAGCCAATATAAACCTTTTCCTCCCACAAGCTGCTCTTGGTCATTGTTTTCTGCCAGCAACATGAAGCTGACTGCAACACTTTGTTTTATTTTGGATTAGGGAAACATAATTTCCAATTTTGATAATATCTAAAATTCTAAGCTATAGAGCAAATCTGATAAAAGGGATGCATAATTTATAGAAAGTACATTTGTTTTCTTCCTCACCAAATAAAGCTAACATAGTAAATTGAGGAGAAATAACCTTATTTGAAGTAGGGTCTCACTTTAGCTTAGACTGACCTGGAATTTTCTATGTAGTCTCAGAGTGGCTTCAAACTCATGGCAATCCTCCCAGCTCTGCCTCCTTAGTGCTTGGATTAAAGGCATGCAACACCATGCCTGGCTATATGAAATAATTTTATGTGGAAATTTTAATTGATAACTTGATTAGATTAGTGATTTTTTAAAATATATTTTTTAATTATTTATTTGAGAGCGACAGACACAGAAAGAAAGACAGATAGAGGGAGAGAGAGAGAATGGGCTCGCCAGGGCTTCCAGCCTCTGCAAATGAACTCCAGACGCGTATGCCCCCTTGTATATCTGACTAACATGGGACCTGGGGAACCGAGCCTCGAACCGGGGTCCTTAGGCTTCACAGGCAAGCGCTTAACCGCTAAGCCATCTCTCCCGCCCAGATTAGTGATTTTTTTAATGATAGAGTATCATTTTGTGAATGAGTATATCTTCCAAACATGTTACAATTCCAACAACTTAAGAGAATTAAACTGGAACATGCTTTCTGATAAATAGTAAGATATATTAAAGATAAAATTCTTAAATATATGTTGGCAATTTTATTTCCATCCTTTGATACTCAGTTTTTACATGTCATTGTTAGCTCAGTATATTTCTTTAGACAGAAAAGATAAATGGTTCTTGTTTGTTTGTTTTAATTTAAATTAAACTTTATTGATAAGTTTAATATTTATATATACTGTAATTTGATCATATTTCTGTCCCATTATCTCCTATTATCTTTATCCCTTCTCCCCTGCTCCCTACCTAGTAAGGACCGTTCTCTTTTTAGGTAGTCCTTCCTCAGTTTGTTATTTCTTTGCTTTTGTTTCTTCTGTCTTCCATGTCAAAATTTTGATGGGCTCAGAACAGTGTAAATCATGTGGGCATATTGATAATCACTGTGGGGATGTGAGCGCATCAATGAGTTTATATCAGAAGAATAGTTTTGTAGTACTCTTTTCTACCCTGTGGCTCTTACATTCTTTCCTTTCCATCTTTTATAATTTTCCCTAAGCCTTAGAAGGCATAATATATGTCTCATTTAGTGTTAAGCTCTCAATAGCCTCTTGTTTTCTTCTTTGATGAGTTCTTAGTCTCCCCAGTGTCTATGTCTACTCCCTACAGAAGGGTTTCTGGCTAGCAGTGAGTGCAGCACTTATAACCGATTAGCCACTTCTGCAATCTTCTCTAGGTAGGTGTGAAAGACATGACTCGCTCAGCACTAAGCATTAGGCTTTTTAGTTTATTTTTATTTATTTATTTATTTGAGAGCGACAGACAGAGAAAGAGGCAGAGAGAGAGAGAGAGAGAGAGAGAGAGAGAGAGAGAGGGAGGGAGGGAGGGAGGGAGGGAGGGAGGGAGGGAGGGAGGGAGGGAGGGAGGGAGGGAGGGAGGGAGAGGGCACCCCAGAGCTTCTAGCCATTGCAAACTCCAGACACATGCACCCCCTTGTGCATTTGGTTAACGTGGTTCATGGGAAATTAGCCTTGAACCAGCGTCCTTAGGCTTCACGGGCAAGCGCTTAACCACTAAGCCATCTCTTCAGCCCAGGCTTTTTATTCTTTTTGTCATTATTATGAGTCTTGGTTCTCTCTGACATTAGCTACCAACTTTAAAATGAAGTATGTCCAACCAAAAGTGAAGACAGCAATAATCAAAGAGTACAAATACATTTCAAAGGTTTGCTGATGGGCATAACAACTTTTATTCACCAATAAACAGCAGTGGCTGTTTCCCTCTAGGGTTATTACCTTCCAAAGGAAAGGTTTTTGACTCAGTTCTGAGATCAAAAGATAATTTATATGCCACTATTGTACATTTGGCACATCTTACCTGACTGGCTGATTTTTTAGCTTGCAGGATCTCCTGTTTGTTCCAACTATTAATGACTTTTCTTCCAGCAAGTGACATAGGGCTTTCCAGTACTAGGACAGCTAGCTGGCAGGAAGATGACTTCCATCTCAGCTACAGCTTGAGTGTAGCCTGTAGCATCTTAAGCAATAGAATCTTACCATCTAGTATTGGTTAGGAAACAAAGTGCTTATGTAATTCTCTTCAGTGTTTTGAGGGCCTAATTGGCCTCTCTAATGAGCAGCTCACTGTTCAGTGGAGGGGAGTGATCCTTCTCTGGCACTAGGATTTACCTTCAACAACCTAGGCTTCAAGGTAAAGCTTTTCTTCTATCACACCAGGCTACTTTTTCCCAAACAGACTCTCTTTCTTTCTCTCTCTCTTAAAGTATGATTTTTAATATTTTCATGGCATATCATTCTTTTTATTTTTATATTTTTGTTGACAAGTTCTATCATTAACGACCATAAATCATGATAATTACCTACCCACTTCCAGTTTAATTAGCTAAGAAAAGGTCTATTTCTATAGTAATTAGTTGTATAATCTTTAGCTTTTGAATTCTTATCCACTTTCCTCACTTCCTTCAACCTGTTTCCCCCTTGGACCTTTTCCACCCTATGAATTCTGTCCTTCTACTTGCCATTCTACCATCCCCTCACTTACTCTCCACTTGCTTATCCTTTATCCAAGCTTCATTCTAGCTTCCTGACCACTACTACTGACTCACACTACAACTTACAAACAATTTTAACCCTTCCAATCTTGGATTCTCATATGAGATAGAACAAGCAGTGTTTGACTTTTAGACTCTGAGTTACCTCATTTAGTACAATTTTTCCCCATCCACCCTTTTCCTGGGAATTTCATGCTTTCATTTTTCATTAAAGTTGAATATAACTCCATTTTGCCACATATTCATTATCCATTCTTCAGGTGATGGGCTTCTAGGCTGATTTCATTTCTGAGATATTATGCCTAGAGTGACAACGGACATGACTGGGAATATATATATTTCTATAGTCAAATGTAGAGTCTAGGGTGTATACCCATGACAAGTATGGCTAGGGAATTATGGTAGATGTATTTTTAGGTTTTTGAGAAAACTCATACTGATTTCCATAGTGTACTATTGGTACCCACCAAGAGTACATAAGGGTTTCTCTTTCTCCACACCATTTCCAAAATTTGTTGCCCGTTTGATTTTGGATGACAGACATTCTAACAAGATGGAGGTTCAGGCCCATTCTCTATCTATCTGCCCCTTTCTCTGTCTGTCACTTTCAAATAAATAAAAATAAACAAAATTAACAAAAAAAAGATGGAGGTTCAATCTCAAAGTAATTTTAATTTGTGTTTCCCTGATGGGATAGTCATTTATTATTTATTATTTATTTAGATATTTATTGGCTATACATGTATATGTATGTATGTGTGTGTGTGTGTGTGTATATATATATATATATATATATATATATATATGATACATATATATATATATGATACATATATATGTGTATATATATGTATGTATATATATGTATATATATACATGTGTATATATATATGTATATATATGTGTATATATATATACATGTGTGTATGTGTGTGTATGTGTGTATATATATATATGTATGTATATATATATATCTATATATATATATATAGGATATGTATGTGTGTATATATATATATATATATATGTGTGTGTGTGTGTGTGTGTGTGTGTGTGTATCTCCTTTTAGAGCTCTATTCAGTCCCTACCAAATTTTTTACTATTTTGATTGATTTTTTTGTTGTTGTTACTTAGTTTGGGGGGTGTTCTTTATATATACTAGACATTAATTCTGTTCATTTTATAGTTAGTGAAGGTTTTTACACATTCTGTAGGTTAGCTGCTGCCTAAGTTGATGGTCTGTTTAGCTGCACAGTAATTTTTTTCATTTTATGAGATCCTATTGATTGTTTGTGTTCCCCTCTGGGCTAGTGAAACTCTCTTCACAAAAAAAAAAAAAAAAAAAAAAAAAAAAAAAAAAAAAATTCCCTGTGCCTAGATCTTGGAATCTTTTCTTTTCTTTTCTTTTCTTTTCTTTTCTTTTCTTTTCTTTTCTTTTCTTTTCTTTTCTTTTCTTTTCTTTTTTCTCTAGTCATGTATGTGGTTCAGGCCTTATATTAAGGTCTTTGATCCACCTGGAACTGAGTTTAACACAAGATGAGAGAAGAGAGTCAGGGGTCATTCTTCTACATGTGGTTCTCCACCTTCTCTAGCACCATTTGTTTGTAATCCTGTCCTTTCTCCAGCTAAGGTTTTTGGTCTTTTAGTAAAGATCAGGTGGCAAAATCTACTAGAATTTATTCTTTGGTCTTTTATTCTATCCCACTGATTTGCATGTCTATTTTTGTGCAACTAGTATATTGTTTTTATTAATATAGCTTTGTAGTATAACTTGAAATTGATTCTTAGTTTTCCCTGATTCTTCCTTGACACTGACAATTTCCATAATAATATACAAAATCCCATGGTAATTCCCTCCCTTCCCCCACTTTCTCCTTTGACACTCCACTCTTCATTATATCCCTTCCCCCTCTCAATCAGTCTCTTTTTTATTTTTATGTCATGATATTTTCCTCCTACTATGATGGTCTTGTGTAGGCAGTGGCAGGTACTGTGAGGTCAGAGATATCCAGGCCATTTTGTGTCTGGAGGAACACATAATAAGGAGTCCTACCCTTCCATTCATTCTGACATTCTTTATGCCACCTCTACCACAATAGACCTTGAGCCTTGGAAGGTATGATAACAATATTTCAGTGCTGAGCACTCCTCTGTCACTTCTTCTCAGCACTATGGTGCCTTCTGAGTCATCCCAAGGTCACCACCATCTGAAAAGAGAAGTTTTTCTAACCAAAAGTGAGAGTAGCATTAATATATGGGTATGAACATTAAGAGAAGTGTGTACCATGCTTCTTGGTGAGCATACTATATACATTTAGCCAGACACCAGCCATTGGTTCATTAGGCCTATCTGGCCAAATATAAGGCCAGAAGTGTCTACTGATGAGTATCTTCACAGTGGAATTAGTCTAGATGTCCATCAACAAATGAATATATGATGTAAATGTGGTATATATACACCATAGCAATTCTTTTTTAATATTATATTAATTTATTTATTTGGGATTGAGAGGAAGAAAGAAGCAGCTACACAGCAGCTAGAGAGAGAGAGAGAATGAGGGTACCAGGGTCTCTAGCCACTGAGACAAATTCCAGATGCATGTGCAGCCTTGTGTATCTGACTTTACATGGGTACTGGGGAATCAAAACAGGGTCCTGAGGTTGTCAGGCAATCACCTTAACCACTGAGTCATCTTTCCAGCCCTCAATTTTTAATTTTTTCTCTGTATTTTTTTGTTTATTTATCTGAAAGAGGCTGATGGTCATTTTTTTTAATTTTTTTATTTATGTAAGAGAGAGAAAGAGGCAGAAGGAGAGACAAAGAGAAAGAGAGAGTACATGTGCCAGAGCCTCCACCCACTGCAAATAAAGTCCAGACACATGCATCATCTTGTACATCTGGCATAAATGAATCTTGGGGAATCAAACCTGGTTCCTTTGGCTTTGCAGGCAAGAACTTTAACTGCTAAGCCATATCTCCAGCCCATCAATTAAAAAGAATATTTAATTTTATTTATTTGAGAGAGAGAAGAACAAGGAGGCACAGAGAGAGAAAGAGAGAGAGAGGATGTGGAAAGTGGGTAGACCTGAAAAAAATTGTATTAAGTAGGGTGACCCAAAGCCATATGTGCCTTCTCATATGAACATCTTAGGGTTTAATATTTTTGTATAAGTGTATGAAATGCAAACTTAAAACATTAAAAGCTAGAAAGGTCATAATAGAATGTAAAATGAGATGACAAGGAAAGGATGGGAGAAGGGCAAAAGTACATATGTGACATGTAAACAGAAAGAAGGAGGCAAGATTTGAGAAGAGATAGTGGATGGTGGAGATGGGTTAGGAGAATCAACTAAAGGAAATTGAGTTTGAAAATACTGTAACCATACCTAAAATCCTATATGCTAAATTAAAATTTTAAAAATTTGGAAAAATAAATAGGTTGTATATGCTATGATCTTTGAAAAATTCAAAAAAGTTTATATTTTAATATTCTAATTATGAGCCTATAGGTACTCTATAAGGATGCAAGAAAGAGTCTGTTGAGACTGAGAAAACATACTTTTGGCATTAAATCAATCATGTCCATGAAATGTACCTGAAATTAGAATAGCTATATTCAGAGAGAGAGAGAGAGAAAGAGAGGGAGAGGGAAGTAGAAAGTCTTCTTTATCTAGAAAAATGGCGTTGTGGATAAAGGTGCTTGCTTGCAAAGTCTGCCAAACTTGGTTCAATTCCACAGTACCCACCTAAGCCATATGCAGAATGCAGCACATACATCTTGGCTCTGGCACTTCCCATGCTCCTTATCTCTATCCTTCTCTCTCTCTCTCTCTAATAATCAAACTAAATGTCAAAATAGTCTTCTCTATTTTATAAGCCATTTTGTCCATACCTCACTATTTCCTTTTTACATAGCTAGTTCTCCCATAACAAAGGCAATCTCATCAATGCTCAGGAGTGTTTTCATTATGATTTCTTTATTATTATGTCATTATTTGTCTTCTTACATGAACAATAAATTCCTAAGCTTACTTTGAAATTATGAAAATTGACTGTTCCACCTCTGCACACTACCTTACTTTTCATCTTTATTGATTTCCATAGCTTAACTGTGTTTCATCTGGTTTGGCTTCCCAGTCCTGACAAATGAGAATTTCTAATTTATGTTAGTCAATCAAAAAGTAACTTTGAAACTAGCTTCTAAGACTTTGACTAATTTCATTAAACATGACATGATGATCAGGAATTTGTTTCCCTTTGTGGGTTATACTATTGTATATCCTCCCAATTATATTTGCCTGACCAAACTGAAATATATAATTCAAATGAAAAATATGGTCACTCAAAGGTGTGATCCCATGCACAGTATTCCACAAAGCTGTTTAGTTTCAGAACCTACCCTGTATTTTGAACCCAGAGTTGTCCAGCATGGCCCACAGTATCTGCCCAGTGTCTAAACAGTGTTGGCTCTCAGATTCCCTGTCATCAATGCAAAGTTGTATTGCACATCACAATCTAGAACAAATGAAAAGGTTTAAGGATTGGAGATGATTTGGAAAGTAAATATTGTTTATAAAGCACTGTTATAGTACATGTTGTATATGAGTATGGGTGAAAATAATCTTTCTTTACTTTAACTCCAACTCCAAGTACATCATTAATGTATCTGGATAAGTAAAATGAGAGAATAATCAGGTCTCAGTTGTGTAACTTGCTCAGCTAGGTTCATTTGAAATCCACTCATTTATTTATACATTAATATTTATTTACCATCAAGTAATTATTAAGAGCATCATATGAGGCATTATTCTAGATTCTGGTTACTTCAGAGTGATAAAAAGGGTAAAGATCATGCTCATAGGAACTGCAGTATAGATGAGATAGGGGAATATGAATACTAATGACTAAATAGAAGTAGTTTAAATAAAAGTGCTTAGAATCATTGCAAAGCAGTGAGGATAGAAAGTCAGAGTTATTTGAACTTAGGTTTGCAAATTTAGAGATGGTTCTCAGAAATTTGGATCAAATTGTTTTCTTTCCAAAAAAATTTACTTTTTATGGTCTCAATTTTTACGCCAAGTCAAATACAAACAACTCCAACCTTCAGCCTTTATTTCATTTCCACTGATGGTCTGTTTCCAAACAACTAACAATCTATGCATACCAATTTACAATTCGAGTTGTCACCAAATTCAATTCATAGTGTCACATCTGTTGAGGATTTCTTTGACCTTGATGTTCTGAACTTCTTTTCAATCCTGTGACTGGGGAAACACTTTGCATCAATTTTTTGCAAAATTTGTAAAGAATCATTCTCCAAGAATCTCTCTTTCTTAGGAGATCCTTTATTATTACAAGTGCATTAGTGACTCAACAATTATTCAAGTTCTATAAAAATAATAACCTTACACAAAGGCTTAGTGAACAATGTAGAAATTCTGTAGCAGTTACAGAGAATATTTATATTTCACAGTCAAGCTGAACTTCCCAAAATTGTGATTTTCAGGCAAAGGTTTATTGGGAAAAGTTGTGACATCAGAAACTCAATGACAAATTGATAGTCTGGAGAAAGGAATATATTGAATTATTTGGGATATATTGTAAAATAGACTTCAAGTAACTCAGACTTTTGACATTGAAATGGTTTTTTTGGAGATGTTTATGGTTAATATTAGCATTATTATCTTTTAATTTTTTTTATTAATTAGTTTTCTATTCAGCAAATACAGTCATTTTGGTACCATTATTAGGCTCATCTATGACTTACCCCCTCCCCTTAGCCCCTCCTTGTTGAGGTATATGGGTCATGCATTGTGGAGTTAACCCTCGGTTATGGGTAGGATAAATGTCTCTGCATATCATGACCCAATATGTGGCTCTGATATACTTTCCACCCCCTCTTCTGCAAAATTTCCCTGAACCATGTTGGGTTCATTTTTGGTCTGCTTCAGTGATGAGGTGTTGGGGGCCTCTGAGGCTCTGGCTCTCTGATTTGGTAGGAGTTGATTTTTCTCTGTGTTGATCTCCTTCACCCTTGTTCTGGTATCTGGTTCATCAGGAAAACAGCACCCTTGCTTGTTTCTCCAATTCTTCTTAGTTTCAGCCAGGGCCCTTTTGAGGTATGATGAGGCAGCTCTCTCCTTAGGATCTACATCTCTCTGAAAAAGAGAAGCAGATTCTCCAATGGAGAGTAAGTTAGCACCAGGACAAATAAGATAACCCTTACTTTTTTTAATAGAGAATTTAATAGGTGTAGGCCCTCTTGTAACCCACGAATGATGGTAGCTTGATAATGGAGAGCCAGTTTATGTTTGGATATGGATCTGGCTTGTTTCCCAGCTCCAGCTATGGGTCTAGTACCACTGAGGGGATCAGTTAGCCAAATCAAGTGCAGTTGGTTCCCCACCATGGCTGTGTGCCACTATAATATTAGCATTATTATCTTGAGAAAAAGTCTCACTCTGTAGGCCAGGCTAGTCTAGCAATCATTTCATAGCCCAGACCAGCTGAAAACTCATGTTGATCCTACTTCCTCAACCTCCTGAACACTGGAGGTACAGGCATGGACCATGATTATTGAAGCAAATTACTTTATCCTGCCTTAAATGGTCAACCTGTATTATTTTGACAATTAGATTTTTCTCCTTTCTTCCCCCTTTTTATTGACAGCTTCTATACTTATAGATGATAAACCATGAAAATTCCCACCTCTCCCCCACTTTCCTCTTCACAAATCTATATTCCATCATATGCACTCTCTCTCTCTCTCCATTAGTCACTCTTTCATTTTGATGTCATTTTTTATGCCTATTATGAGGGTCTTGTGAAGATAGTGCTAGGCATTGTGAAGTCACAGATATCAAGGCCAATTTCTATCTGGTCAATTATATTGTACGCAGTCCTACCCTTCCTTTGGTTCTTACATTCTTTCTGCCAACTCTTCCACAATGGACCCTGAGCTTTGGATGGTGTGATAGAGATGTATCAGTGCTGAATATTCCTCAGTCACATCTACTCAACACTATGGTGCCTTTTGGATCATCCCAGTGGTCACCACCATATGAAAAGACAAGCTTCTCTAACAAAAAAAAAAAAAATGAGAGTAGCATTAATATATGGGTATGAACCTTAAGTAAACTGCTTACACGGCAGTTTGGTGAGCATAATATATGCATTTATCCAGACAAGAGCAGGGATTACACTCATAATGCCCATGAATTCCCCTGTCATGGGTTTTTTATTAGGTTTTCAGGACCAGCCATCTATTCCCTCTCATAGAGCTGGTCTCCAGTCCAATTAGAAAGCAGCTGGTTTACTCCATAACAGACATGCCAATATTGAACCTGTTGGCTCATTTGGCCTGCCTGGCCAGATTTGAGGCTTGCAGTGTTCACTGTTTTCACCGCTGATAGCTTCTGACTTCCATAAGGCTACATGCAGTGCAGATTTTTCCAGCATTCTGCCACCTGGTCTACTGGAAGAAGATTTTCAGCTCATCCCCAGTTTGATTTCTCAGTAACCTTGTAGCCCAGGCATGTGTAGTCTTCAATAATAGGGTCTTATCATCTATTCCTGATAGGAAATAAAGAGCCTTGGCAATAGCTTGTAATGTTTTGGGAGCATCAGGGGCATCCTGGCCAGCAACTAACTGGAAGGTATCCCATCCCTGGCACTGAAATTTTCCTAGTAACAGTTTATGACTTCTGGGTGTGCCATTATCCAAGAAAGTAGGTTATCATGTGTCTTATTCATAGTATCCTGAATTTTGATTAACCATCCCCAAGACTCCTTTTATTCAGTCTCTTTCCCTGACCTCACTTACGCCATTCCACCTTCAGTAATCTGGCCATCTACTTACATATATAGAGTACCATCCCCTTAAGTTCTCCCTTCTTCTTCCTCCATTATAGCCTTTTTCTACCTTACTGGTCACTGCTCCCGATTTTTACTCCAACTCACACAACAGTATGAACATTTGTAACTAGGATCCACATATGAGAGAAAACATGTGACATTTGGCTTTCTGATCCTGGGCTACCTCAGTTTAATCCTTTCAAGATCTCTCTATTTCCCTGCAAATTTCATAATTTCACTTTTCTTTATTGCTGAATAGAACTCCATTGTGTACCATATCTTTATTATCCATTTATCTGTTGAGGAACATCTGGGAAGTTACATTTCCTAGCTATTGTGAATAGAGCAACAATAAACATTGTTGTGCAAGTATCTCTAAGTTAGTGAGAGGAGTCATTTTGATATATGCCTAGGAGTGCTATAGCTGTATCATATGGTAAATCTATTTTTAGCTGTCTCAAGAACCTCCACAACAATTTTCACAATGGCTATACAAGATTACATTCCCACAAATAGTATAGAAGGGCTCACCTTTTTCTACATCCTCACCAACATTTTTTGTAATTTGTTTTCTTGATGATAGCATTCTGACAGGAGTGAAATGGAGTCTGAAATGAGTTTTAATTTTCATTTCTCTGATGGTTAAGTTTGTAGAACACTTTTTAGATGTTTATATGCCTTCTGTATTTCTTCTTTTCAGTATTCTCTATTTAGTTCCATTCTTACTGTTTATTTATTTTTAGTTCTTTGTATATTCTGGATATTAATCCTCTGTTAGATATATAGCTGGCACAGACTTTTCTCCCATTCTGTATGCTGTCTCCTTGCTCTGTTCAGTGTCCTTTGCTGTATAAAATCTTTGTGATTTCATGAGATCCCAGTGGTTTATCAGCAGTTTTATTTCCTGAGCAACTGGATTTATATTCAGAAAGTCACTTCCTATGCAAATATGTTGAAAGATTTCCCCTATATTTTCCTGTAGCAATTTCAGAGTTTCAGGTCTGATATTAAGGTCCAAGATCCATTTGAACATGATTTTTGTGCATGGAGAGAGACAAGGATCTATTTTCATTCTTTTATTTATTTATTTATTTATTTATATTTATTTTTTTAGTGTTTTTGTCAAAACTCAGATGGATGTAGCTGCTTGGATTAACATCTGGGTCCACTATTCTGTTTCATTGATCTATGTGTCTATCTTTGTGCCAGTACCATGCTGTTTTTGTTAGTATGGCTTTATAGAGTAGCTTAAAACTGGGTATGATTATACCACCAGCCTTATTTTTGTTACTTAAAATTATTTTGTTTCTTTAAGTATTTTTTTTTTTGTGTGTGTGTGTGTGTGTGTGTGTGCTTCCAAATGAATTTTAGGATTTTTTTTTCATCTACTTATGCCAAGAATGCCATTGGAATCTTACTGAAGATTGCATTAAATATGTAGATTGCTTTTGTTGAAATTGACATTTTCACAGTATTGATTATTCCAATCCAAGAATATGGGATGTATTTCAATTCCCTAGTGTCTTCTGCAATTTGTCCTTGAGTGTTTTAAAGTTTCATTGTAGAGATCCTTCATTTCCATGTTTAAATTTATTCCAAGGTACTTTTTTTTTGAGGCAATTGTGAATGGCAGTGATTTGCAAGTTTCATCTTCCACGTTTGTTGTTAGTATACAGAAAAGTTACTGATTTCTGTATAGTTATTTTGTATCCTGCTACATTGCTAAAACTGTTTATCAGCTCTAACAATTTGTTGGTAGAGTCTTTAGAGTCCTTTATATGTAGATGCATATCATCTGCAAAACATACTAAATTGATCTCTTCCTTTCCAATTTGTATCCCATTTATGAGCGTCTCTTGCCTTATTGCTATAGCTGAGATATCCAGTACTATGTTAAATAAGAGTGGGGACACTGAATTACCCTGTCTTGTTTCTGATTTCCATGGAAAAGCTTCAAAAATTTCCCCATTTAGTATGATGTTGTCTGTAGGTTTGTCATAAATAGCCTTTATTATGTTAAGGTATGTTCCTTCTATTCCCAGTTTCTGTAGGAATTTTACCATGAAGGGATATTGAATTTTGTCACATCCCTTTCCTGCATCTATTGATATGATAATGTGATTTCTGTTCTTCAGCCCATGTATATAGTGTATTGCATTTATATATTTTCATATGTCGAACCATCCCTGCACCTCTGTGATGAAGCCTACTAGGTTGGGCTGAATGATATTTTTGATATATTCTTATATTCTGTTTGCCAATGTTTTGTTGAGAATTTTTGTATCTATGTTCATGAGAGGGGTTGGTCTGTAATTTTCTTTTTTTTTTTTTTTGTTCTGTCTTTGGTTTTGGTATCAGGATTATGCTAGCTTTCTAGAAGGAGTTTGGTAGAATTTCTTCCTTCTCTATTTTATGGAAAAGTTTAGAAGCAGTTGTGTTAGTTCTTCTATAACGTTCTGGTAAAATTCACCAGTGAATCCATCTGGGCTTGGCCTTTTTTTTAGTTGAGGGACTTTTTATAAGTGCTTGGATCTTTTTATAGGTCTATTTAAATGGTTTATCTCACCTTGATTTAATTTTGGTAGGTAATATGAATCAATGAAATCACCCATTTCTTTCATATTTTCAGACTTAGAAGTGTACATATTCTTAAAGTATGTCCTTATGATTTTCCAAATTTCTTTGGCATCTGTTGTAATGGTGCGTTTTTCATCTATAATTTCATTAATTTGTGTCTCTTCTATCTTTCTTCTGGTTAGATATCCTAAGGGTTTATCAATCTTATTTATCCTTTCAAAGAACAAACTCTTTGTTTCATTGGTTCTGTGGATTGTTCTTTTGGTTTCCATTTCTCCCCTAATCTTTATCATTTCTTCATGTCTACTGATATTTGGTTTGCCTTGTTCTTCCTTATCCAAAGTTTTAAGATGAAACATACTTGTGAACTCTTTAATTTCTTAATATAGGCACTTAGAGCTATAAATTTCCTTCTTAGCACTGCCTTCATTGCATCCTAAAAGTTTTGATATGTTGTATTATCACATCATCATTTGATTCTATGAATTTAATGATTTCCTTTTTGATTTCTTCAATGACACATTCATCATTCAATAGTGTACTGTTTATTCTCCATGAATTTGTGTATCTTCTGTACTATCTCTTATTGCAGATTTGCAGTTTAATCTCATTGTGGCCAAATAGAGTACAAAGGATTATTTCAATTTCTCTGTATTTGTTAAGATTTGCTTTGTGTCCTAATATATATTCTATTTTAGAATATCTTCCATGTGCCTCTGAGAAAAATGTATATTCTGTAGCATTTGGTTACAATGTTCTGTAGATATCTGGTAGGTCCATTTGTTCCATGACATCGTTTAATCCATATGTCTCTCTGTTTATTTTGCTGGTATGACCTTTCAACTGATGAGAGTGAGGTATTGAAGTCAGCCACTACAATTTTGTTTTGTATTTTCTATTAACTTAAGTCTAATAGTGTTTGTTTGATTAAATTGGGAACCCCCATGTTAGGATCAAATACATTTAGGATTATAATGTCCTCCTTTTGGAATTTTCCTTTAATCAAGATAATGTGACCTTCTTTATCTTTCCCCAATAATGTTAGTTTGAAGTCTATCCTAAGAAGGAAATTTACAGCTCTAAGTGCCTATATTCAGAAGTTAGAGAGTTCATATATTAGGACAACAACACCTGCTGGTTTTCTAGGCCCATTTGCTCGAAATACCATCTTCCATCCTTTCACCCTAAGATAGTGTCTGCCTTTTATAGAGAGAAACAGCAGGTTCTTGCCTTTTATTTTTATTTTTTGAGGTTGCCTTTTATTTTATTTTTAAAATTTTTTTTGTTAATTAGATTTGTATTCAGCAAATACAGTCAGTTTGGTACCATTATTAGGCTTGTCTATGACTTACCCCCTCCCCACTGGCCCCTCCTTATTGAGGCATATGGGTTGTACGTTGTGGAATTAGCCCACAGTTTTCGGTAAGATAAATGTGTATGCATATCATGATCCAACATGTGGCTCTGACATTCTTTCCGCCCCTCTTCCACAAAATTTCCCTGAACCATGTTGGGTTCATTTTTGGTCTGCTTCAGTGATGAGGTCTTGGGGGCCTCTGAGGCTCTGGCTCTCTGATTTGGTAGGAGTTGATTTTTCGCTGTGTTGATCTCCTTCACCCTTGTTCTGGCATCTGGTTCATCAGGAAAACAGCACCCTTGCTTGTTTCTCCAATTCTTCTTAGTTTCAGCCAGGGTCCTCTTGAGGTATGATGGGGTGGCTCTCTCCTTAGGATCTACATATATCTGAAAAAGAGAAGCAGATTCTCCAATGGAGAATAAGTTAGCACCAGGACAAATGAGATAACCCTTACTTTTTTTTTATAGAAAATATAATAGGTGTAGGCCTTCTTGTAGCCCATGATTTATGGTAGCTTGATATTAGAGAGTGGGCTAATGTTTGGATATGGTTCTGACTTGTTTCCAAGCTCCAGCAATGGGTCCCATGCCACTGAGGGGAATCAGTTAGCCAAGAGCAGTTGGTTCCCACCATGGCTGTGTGCCACTATTGCATTTCTGTGGGCATCACGACAGGTTATTTGCTGCTAAGTAGGTTAGACCATGAGTTGCTTGGACAGATATTGGTCATTCTCCCCCAGTCGCCCATGGAGCGCCTTCTGGTACTAGACGCGCTGACTGTCTGGGGACTGACTCTCTCCTGGCTTCCAGCCATGCCATTCCATTTTACGTGTCAACTGCATATGGTGTCTTCAGCAGTAGGGTCTTACCACTAACCTTTGGTTGGTCATCATGTACTCTGACAGAAAACTTTCTGTCTTTTAGGAAACCTTGTAGGTCTCTCTGATCAAAAGCTCATTGTGGATGATAGCCCCATGCTGGTACTGGGAGTTATAGGTCAGTGCCCACTAAGAAAATGAGGAAATAGTTAACTAATATACAAGAGTTAGAGAGAAGAGAGAGAGAGGAAGAGGGAGATGGAGGGAGTGAAAATGTAGAAGATTAAGGTTAGCATTGATCCTACCCTCTCCAGTGTCTTGTGGTTCAGGTGTTCCCTGTAAGGGCCTGGTGAAGGTTCAGCCATTTGGTCTGCCTTTTAGGAAGTAGAATTTTATGGATCTTGCCTTTTAATCTAGTCTGCAAGCCTGTGTCTTTTGATTGGGGCATTGAGGCCATTGATATTAAAAGTTATTATTGAAAGGTATGTATTCATTCTCACTCTTCTTCTTGTTTTGTACTGCTTCCTGTTTTCTCTTTACTCTCTTATTTTTCCTGTTTCCTCATGTGTGTGCTTTGCTTTCTCTTCACTGTGAAAGATTCCTTCAAGTTTTTTTCCTGTATAGCTGGCTTCATTGTCATAAATTCCTTTAGCCTGTTTTTGTTGTAAAATTTCCTTATTTCCCCATCAATTTGGATACAGAGCTTTGCAGGTTAAAGTAATCTTGGTTGTTAATTTCTATCTCTCAGAAATTTGAACGCATCATTCTAAGCCCACTGGCTTTGAAAGTTTGTGTTGAGTAATCTGCTGTTATCCTGATGGGCTTGCCTTTATAGGCAACTTGCTTTTTCCCTCTAACTGCCTTCATTATATTTTCTTTGGTTTGAATGTTTAGTAGTTTAATTATAACATGGAGAGGTTCTTTCCAAGTTTTATCTCTTTGGTGTTCTAAAAGGCTTCCTGTATCTGCATTGACATTTTTTTTTTCCAATTTGGGGAACTATTTCTTCTATAATTTTATTGAAAATGCCTACTATGACTTTGGAGTGAAATTTTTCTCCTTCTACTATACGTTGAATTCTTATGTTTGATCTTTTCATAGTGTCCTGAATATCTTAAAATTCCCACTCCTACCTTCCTATTAGCTTGTGTTTGTTGTCTCTATGTTGGATTGTATGAGGTCTGCCACCTGGTCTTATGGTTTAGATATTCTGTTTTCTCCTTCTTCCTTTCTACTGGTGAGACTTTCCACAGAGGTTTTTCTTTTTCTTTCTCTTTTAATTTGACTTACTATATTTTTTTCAGTGCTAGTATTTCTGCCTTGTTTTTCTTCAGTATTTTTATTTTCTTACTTATGTCTTATAATGACCTCTTTATTTCATTAAGCTTATTTCCTGTGTTTTCTTTCTGGAGTTTATTTTCTTCTTTAATCCCTCTGTTTTCTACTTTGACTCCTTTGATTTCTTTGGATAAAGATAAAATCATTTTTTTTAAATCTTTGTCAGGCAATTTATCTAAAACAATCTCATTGGGTATCATATTTGATTGATTTATAATTTTTGGCGGGTTTATATTATCTTGAATTCTTTGTGTTTCTTGTATTATAATGTAGTGATGTGTGCATCCTGAGTTGACTTGATGCTTGGGTTTTCTAATTATCTGTAATGTTCTTACACATGGAAATCAACCCAACTTTATATACCTTCAGGGTAGGAGTTTAAGTTGCTAAGTGTAGCTCTTGCATTCCAATCCAACTACAGAAGCAAAACGATGTAATGTTTGCCTGCTACTCAAGTATTCTATTGGGCTGGGTGGAACAATTTACTGGAAAATCCTAAATTTCAACTGAGAAATATACATATTCAATAAAAACCAACATAGACTATGCAAGTGTGGGGATTAAAAGAAACAGATAACCTTATAAAGCCAAAATCCCTAAGGTATGTGTTGCTCTTCATTCTTAATCCTATAAACTGGAAGGTTGAGATTTCTGTTCTGAAGTGTGTTCTAGGTCAGCCTGGTTCTGAATTAGATACTGTTGCCAATAATAACAGAAACAAAAGACAAAGACCCTGTGAATCCGACAGCATCAATAACAACAATAGTTAATGCTGAAGTACAGCTTAATTGAAAATGGTAAAGCTAACCATGAACATGTAACCCATAATGGTCCCTGATATGGAATGAGAGATTTCCAGTGCAGTCCTATGTAAATGAATTTTTGTCAGTTAGCCTTGTTACTTTTGGAGATGGCTTCCAATCTCACTGTTGCTGAGTACCCACCTTGATCCTTCCATGTTGTGCTGTGGATCTGGTGTTCTGATCAACTGTGCTAGATGCTTCCTGCCAGGGGCTGATGAGTTTTCCAGAGATATGTGGTTTTGATGGTTTGGGGATGGGAGAGTGTAGGAAGCCTGGAGTTGTACTGGAACTGCTCAGCTGGTTCTGCCTGTATCCCCTGCAGCGGCTCCTCAGCTGGTCTCTGCTGTATCCTCTTTAGGTTTCTTGACTTTGCAAAGAGACTGATGTGGTTGTAAAATCCCCTTATTTGATCTCTGCTCCTGAAGATTGGCCTTGGCCTGGGTGAGTACTCAGATCCACATGGATTGGTTCCACAAGCACTTCAGTGGGATTCTGGCCTGTTTCGTCCTTTCTGGTAGATCTTGGTCTCTCCCGCTCCTATGCTGTGGCCAATAATACCATATACAACTTCACTTTTCAGAAGAAGGGTGTATTTTGCTGTGGTTTTGCTTAAATCCCTCCCTAGGCTATTTGGTGTGAGTGTTATGCCTGCATCTTACCCAGAAGACCTAGATTATTTCTATATGGTTCATCTTCATGGCATCACTTCTGTGATATCATGTCCTCCTTGAAATAGACATAAAGACATACTCAGACATGGAACACATTTAATATGGTATATTTGAGAGAAAATGAGAAGTAGGGAGAAGGAAGTTTGACATGCCCAAAGACTACTGAAATATGAAGTTCTTGCCTTTCCAATTTTTATTTTAAATTTTCACAGAGTCATCTGGTTGTAACCCAGACTGACCTGGAACTCACTATATAGCCTGAATTAGCCCTGAGTTAGTGGGCAAGCTTCCTGCTTCAGCTTTTCCTGTGTTGAGACCAGCAGCATGAGCCCCCATGTCTGGCTTATAATGAAGTTCTAGTCTCACATGAAGGAAAGGAATGAAAAGAAAGAAAGATTGAGGGAAGAATCTCACACAGTGTAATCATAACGGAGTGTGGCAAGACTGCTGGGGAAACTTCAGTGTCACAGCTTCTTTACTATTCTTTTTTATTTTAATTGAGTAGAAACTTTGTAGAGATACATAATGGCTTGGAATCATCATTCTACTCTTCCCTGTCCCTACTACATTGAGGGGCCTTCTTAGTAGGATTGCTGGTATTCACTATGGAGTTATGAGTTGTGAGAATATCAGTCAGTCATTGTGGGGCAGAGACAAAGCCTCTTCATATTCCATCCCAACTACTGGCTTTTATGTGCTTTCTTCCCCCTCTTCCACAAAACATTTTGAGCCTTGGTGGTTGTTTTAAGTCTACTTTAGTGTTGAACTCCCAGCAACTTCTAGATTTCTTCTTGGGTGCATTTTGGCTATCCTCGGGGTCTATCTCCATCAACCAGGCATAGGTTGCCATGGAAGCAGTACTAGCTTTTCTCACTATTTCCTCTGTAGTTTCACCTGGGCCAATACACATTCTTCTCAGCAGCCCGTAGTCCAGTTTTTTTTTTTTTTTTTTTTTTTTTTTTTTTTTTTTTTATCAGAACAGTTATATGTGTACAAAGAATGAGTCTGCCTTAGTATGCCCTGCTTGCTTACCTGGCAAGGAATAGGGTAAAGCAAACATGAACTTAATTACAAAGCTAAGGGATTCTGTGGACCAAGATTCCCAGGACTTGTCATATGTTCATCATTGCTCTCATGAAGTGCCAGGGTTGCCACTAGAAATTAATGGCAGAGTCATATATGTGGAGTCTGGCAGATTCCCTGGGCTATTGCCCAGTGGTATTACACTTCTCCTTAGTGCACATAAACATTTTTAGCTACCACAGACATAAAACAACTTAAACCCTTGGGATTGAATAATGATTCTCACTAGCAATGGATATAAACAGTAGAAACACCCACTTAGATGAGGTGTCTGTAAAGTGGGAGGTAGAGAAAGCCTTTGAATGCTATTCATAGCCTTTATCCTTGGTAACTACCCTACATCTTCAATCCTACTATTTGCTATATTGAGTACAACTGCCATTTCAAAATGCCAGTAATAAAGTTGGGTTGTGCTATAGATAAAAAAAAAAGCAAATCCCTTGACTTTCTCCTGCTTCTCTTGGGGGCATATATTTTATTCCACTCTCCTTTCTATTCCTACACATCTGCTTCTTTGAGCCATTACTAAAGTATCTCTGTCTCAGGTTTTAATCTCATGGCCCTTTTGAAAGACCCTATTGCTAAAGACTCCATATGCGGCTGACACATAAAATGGAATGGCATGGCTGGAAGCCAGGAGAGAGTCAGTCCCCAGACAGTCAGTGAGTCTAGTGCCAGAAGGTGCTACAGGGGCAACTGGGGGAAATGACCAATATCTGTCCAAGCAACTCATTGTCTAACCTAATTAGCAACAAATAACCTGATGTGATGTCCACACAAATGCAATAGTGGCACACAGCCATGGTGAGGAACCAACTGCTCTTGATTTGGCTAACTGATCCCCTCAGTGGTACTAGAACCATAGCTGGAACTAGGAAACGAGTCAGAACCATACCCAAACACAAGCCCACTCTCCAATATCAAGCTACCATCAATAATGGAGTACAAGAGGGCCTACACCTATCAAACTGTCTATCAAAAAAGTGTTATCTCAATTTTCTGGGTGCTAACTTACTCTCCGTTGGAGATTCTGCTTCTCTTTTTCAGATAGATGGAGATCCTAAGGAGAGAGCTGCCCCAACATACCTCAAAAGGGGCCCAACTGAAACTAAGGACAATTGGCGAAACAAGCAAGGGTGATGTTTCCTGTGAACTGGATAGGAGCACAAAGGGGAAGGAGACCAAAGCAGAGAAAAATCAACTCCTACCAAATCAGAGAGCCAGAGCCTCAGAAGCCCCCAACACTTCATCATTGGAGCCAACCAAAAATGAACCCAACATGGTTGAGGGAAATTTTGCGGAAGAGCGGGCGGAAAGAATGTCAGAGTGACATGTTGGGTCATGATATGCAGAGACATTTATCATACCAATAACTGTGGGCTAACTCCACAATGCACGACCCATTTACATCAACAAGGAGGGTCTAATGGGAGGGGGTAGATCATAGATGAGCCTAAACAATGGTCCCAAACTGCCTGTATTTGCTGAAAAGAAAACGAATAAATTAAATTAAAAAAATAAAAAGACTCTAAACCAAGACATTTGGGAAGTTGGCATTTGTTCTTAGCCATCAAGAAGTTCCTTAACCAGTATTTGCTATTTGGTCCCAGGCCAAGAGTCTTCATAACCTTTCTGGAAAATACCTATAAAACTACAATTTTTCCATATTCTGATGGCTTCAATATACTACTAACAAAACCATCTCCTAGCAAGAGGAAACATTTTAACCTGATTTTTTTGGAGGTAAACCCAACAGACTGGTTTATTTTTATTTGAGAAAGGAACAGGGAGGGAGAGAGAAAGAGAGAGAGAGAACCTCCAACCATTGCAATCAAGCTTCAGATGCATGCACCCCCTGGTGAGTATGTGTGACCTCATGCACGTATGTCACCGTGTGCATTTATTTGGCTTACATGGGACCTGCAGAGTTTAACATTAGTCCTTAGGCCTTGCAGGCAAGCACCTTAAATGGTAAGCCATCTCTCCAGCCATTGACTTCATTATGTTATCATAGTTGGAAACTGATAAATATATTATTTTTTATATTTAAGCCAATATTGATCTTGCTAGTTGAGATGAGAACTGGCACATACACACAACCACATGCATAACAACACACACACGTAATTTTAATCTATTCTCTCTGATCAAAACAAGATTGAAAGAACATGTTAGTTTGGATCTTTAGTTTTAAAAGTTTCAATGAGAAATATATTAAGTATATTTAGGACATTAGATAAAATTTAAAAAATGCATAACTTTTAAGAAGAATTGTTTCAGTGGATTATTCAGTTATTCACATGCTAAGTAGAAGGTAGGTGTCACACAGTCTTAAGTGAAGAGGAAAAAAGCAAGACATTACTTCTAGTTTCTAATTGTAGTCTAAAATAGAAGAATTAAGAAGTTGGATTTTATAATGTTGTTCACTATAAAGAAAGTTTTAGTGATAAGTGTGTTGAGTGAGGACAAGACATGCTCACAGTATGTGTTTGGAAAGAAATACTAGGGCTAATATAACTCTATATCTGTTTTTTAAAAAAGTTTTATCTTATTTTGTTTTAATTTGAATATATAACTGTATGAATTTATCATGTATAACATGTTTTTAATAACTTAATTATTTGAGAAAAAATAAGAGGGAGAAAGAGTCAGAGAAAAAGAATGAATGGGAGCAACAGAGCCTCTAGTTACTGAAAACCAACTTCAGATATATGTGCCACTTTGTGCAGCTAGCTGTACATTGGTACTGGGGATTCAATTATGGTCCTTAGGCTTTGTAGGCAAGTGCCTTAATTGCTAAGTCATCTCTCCAGCCCACCCAATGTGTTTTAAAGCATATATGTGCATTTTTCAGTTAATATATTTAACTAATTTATATGTGCATTTCCTCAGATGTTATCATTTTCATTAATGAGAATCATCATGGTATATTAAAAAAAAATCTTAGATTCCTTTTATTTAACTAAAATTTTATTTTTGAAGCATCACCCCAAAATTCTCCATTGTGTTGAAAGGATATGAGCAGAAGCATGATTGACTCCTGGTATTGCTGAATCACAAATGTATCCACTATGAAATTCAAGGCCCCACATTAAATCATGTAAACATAGAGGTTATTTATGTTCAGGGGAGCCATAAGTCTTGTTATATTTTTTTTCATTGAGATAGCTCTATATTATTAGTTAAAGAATATCATTTTTTCACATAAACTTCATTTTTACCTGTAAGTAGTAGGTGCTCATACCTGACACTCAATGAGCAGACCTGAACACAGGCACTATTTACAGTCTATTGAATTTAAAAGGCGTTGTCATCAGAAGACACATTGGATATAAGAGCCACTGTGAGAAGCTAACTGGAGAAGAGATACCTTCTAATTCCAGCTTTGTTTTAGAGAAATATAGTATCAGTGTTTCCATATTAAACAGATTCAAAGTTGAAATATTCTGATAAATTTTTATATGCAGGTAGAGTAGGCTATTTTATCATATTAGCAAAATAATTCATTCATTATTTCTTATTAATATTTGTACTTATTAATTGAAATTATTATTTTTTAATTCCATAGTAGGGCTAAGGAAAAATGTTGATATATTTCCTTTATGTTTTCTTTTATGAACACAACAGTCTGAATATAGTTCAAAAGCAGATTCTTTTCTAAGCACAACATTCAAAAAATTGTATGCATGCCACATTCTTGAGAATCAGCAACTATGTGAAATGAATATTCAAAGAAAAAACAAATCTCTCTATGCCACTTTTGCAAGGCTAGTTGAGTGCCTTGTTAAAGCAGGCAATGTTCCCAACACTAGAGTATAAATTGAAGCCATCTAAGAAATCTTACACAGACGAGGCCCACTCACTTCAGGGAAATCTAGGCAAAATAAGATTCAAGGCAGTCTAACATTAAAATAGCTACCTTTCAAAAGCATCTCTGTAATAAGTGAGTGGCTGTTTTAAACAGAAATATTTCTAGACATTCTGAGCTCAAGGAAAGTATAGCTTATGAACACATGTGATTGAGGATTAGAAAGATTTTTTTGATTCTGTATTATATATCATAAAGAAAAAAATCTAATAATAAAAAGTAGTGTAAATTACATAGATCTTAGAAAACATATATTTGATGCACTGTCTTAAAACAATATTTCAAGTCAGACCACAACAATATATTTCTTTTCCAATATATAATGAAGACTGAAAATTAAATTTTGATGCAAATGATAAAATAGATTAATTTTTGATGATAATATGAATCACTAAAAAATAACACATAATATAGTTAAAGGAATAAATGATTTATATAATTTATATAATTTTATTCATAAATTAAAATAAATTAAAATAAAAAATAAAATTAATTGCCTCTGTAAAATAACTGCTAAATTTTCTTGAGCATGACTGTGTATATATATGTATATATATATATATACACAGAAAAAGAATATATATATATATATATATATATTCTTTTGGTTTTATTCATTTCATTTTGATTGTACCCTACATTGTCCTCCTTCATCCCCTTAGCCTCACTCTCCTTCTCTTTTATTAGTGAATAAGCTTTCAAAGAGAATGACTCCCACTCCCAGGCAAGCTTTAACTGTCATCTGGGTGGGGAATTCCCTGTCAAGACCCTCCCTATCTATAAAAGAACGTTGACTAGCTCTAGTGTGCACATGTGTTAGAAAGATGACAATAGCTTCTGCTCATGAGCTCAATGGCCTTGTCAGGCATGGATGCCAGTGTTACTCAACACTCCTCTCCATTTTCTAGCGCTTACTATCTATTTGTCAAATCTTCAATGATGTTCTCTGAGCTTGGAGAGAATGACGTGTATTTCTCATTTAGGCATGAGAACTCATCACTTCCTTTTCAGCACTTGACCATTTTAATTTTCTGCACTGACCACCACAAAGTGTCTTAACTGCTGCACCATATCTACAGAACTTCTTCCAATATCTTTGTGTCCACAGGCCAGTTATGCTCTCAGCCCTCATCAGAAAAGCTCATTAAAATAATCCTTTTTTGTAACACATTAAATTTCATTTTCTTTAATTTCAATGGAAGATTTATATTTATCTGAGGATGGGAGATTTCCAGGATAAATGTTTAGTATTGAAATGAAGGGGTAGATATATTTGCCCACAAATCCCTATTAAAATATTAAACCAAATATAAATACACTGTTTGCATATGGTACCAAAGAGAGAAACAATATACATCACTAAGTAACTATAAATGTCTTACATACTAGGGTTTTATTGCCTGATTAGTGGATGGCACAAAAAGAAAAAAGCACCTACTTGACTTCATATCTGTCAATCATACGTAAGCATGCTAGGATTTCATCACCACATTTTAAAGAATTGACTTTTAGAGCCAGAAAACTTTAGCTTGTAATTTTTGAAATATCTGAGTCTTCAATCTTGGTAAGCTGTCACCAGATTTATTCCTACCAAAAGTTTCATAACATCATTTCAGATTCAATACTTCACTACTCTATAAGAATTTTGCCTGTTCACTCCTCAAGTTTTTAAAAGCACGAACTATAAAAATTAATTAACCAGCTTTATAAAATAAAACTTAAGGTTTAAAATTGAGTTTTCCCTTGATAATAGTAATATAATTCTCTTTAATAATTATTTTTAGCTGAGCATGGTGCTGCACACCTTTAATCTCAGCACTCAGGAAGAGGAGATAGAAGTCACGATGAGTTTGAGGTCACTCTGAGACTACACAGTAAATTCCAGGTCAACCATTGCTAGGGGAAGACAATACATCAAAAAAAATTCTTTTTAAAAATTGTTTTCTGCAAGAAACATTAATTCTGAGCACTAAGTTCAGTATACCCTAGACTGAAAACTCCTCAGGACAGGAGAGATTTTCCTATATCTAAATACTGAACAATTGCTTGAAGTAAAATGATTAACATGTACAGTATAAAGAATTTACCACTGACAGAGTGACATTGGCATGAAGGGTAAGGGTAAACCTGCTGTTGGTGGGGAAAGTCAAGGTAGAAGGAAGCAGGGTTGTGGAATGCTAAACACAAGGAAAGTAATATCACATATAAAACCAATGTTGGAATTAAGGAAGAAATTTAAATTCTATGAGTCTTTTATAAGCATTTGTATTTTTTCCAGAGAAGTCTCACTAATATAGTTTTCTTGCCCCTTTTCTCCTGATCAAGGATTTTTTTCCTGCTTTCATAATCTCAAAGCAGAAATTTAATATCCTAGTGAATTCAGAACTTAGATGGCCATAATAAAACTGTCTTTAAATTATGGCTTAGAAAGAGGTATTTTATAGATAGTATATACATTCCTTCTGTGGTATACGTGGTCTCAGATCAGAAAAATTAATGTTTTAGGTACCTTATAGACCAATTCTTTTTGTTTATGGATGGGACCCATGATTTTATGTTTTACTCACAAAAGTACAACTGCAGAATTTCATAAAACTACTTTTCTATACTATTTGGAGGTGTTCCTCCATTGAGACAGAGATTATTAATAAGTAGATTAACTTTTAATATGGATTTTAAAAAATTTGTATAAATAAACATTTTAGGGGGGTTGTTCAGGTTAACTTTACTGTTGTCTATAGTGAATAACTATTATCTTCACAGAGGAAAGGCTGTTTTTACTTTGTTCATAATTACATAGTAACAAAATTCATAACATTGACAGAAGAAAAAACATATGATCACTACAACAAAATCAGCAAAGTACTAAATATATATATGGAAAGGAAAATCCTAGAAAAGTTAGAATTAAATTATGGTAATTGCTACAGAACATCTTTACAATCTCAAAACAAAGAGAATCTTATAATGAATTAGTGAATTATTGACAAATTAGATAGGACAGAGGTATATCCACAATTAGAATGTATAATAAGCATTGATTTAACACATTCACCTACTATAACAAGAATAATAAGAGTGAATTAAGCTACTTGTAGTTTGTATATATATAGTAGAGTAGTATTCAACAATGAAAATGAATATTTGCTATATGTGCCAACACCAATAAGCCAAAGCAAAACAATATTTATTTATAAATGTTCCCAAACAAATCACACTAGCCTATGCCATTAGCAGCCAGTGAACTACTTATCCTTGAAGAACAACCATTCTTTAGTAAAACAGAAGTTCTCATAGCCCCTGATAAGATTCATTCTTGACTTAAATATTTTTTATAGAAAAATGCTCACTTTTTAAAGTCTGATTGGTTTATGATTTACTTACTATTCTATCTGCAATTTATAATTCTACTAATGTAATTTAAAGGGCAATCTCAAAATATCTCCTCTATAAAAGTTTTAATTGTATGGTATAATAGTAATATGTGCCAATGCATAATAATATATCAATAACATATATGTTGCAGTTAGCTTCATGTTGCTGAATGAATACCCAACCAGAAGCAGATTATGGGAGGAAAATGTTTATTTTGGGTTTATAGATTCCAGAGGAAGCTTCATTATGGTGGAAACGAATGATTCCCTTCAGCATACATCCATAGTAAAGATTTTAAAAAAAATCAACAGCTGCAAGCATTAACAGCCAAAGAAGCAGAACCAAAATCCATTTTTATACTTCCAAAACCAATACCAGGTAGGTATCTTAGCAAATAAAACCTTACTTTGAAGAGCAGAATACTCCTTTGGAATTCTTCCTCAAGTCTCCTGCTTGCACAATAATTTGCATTCCTATGAACTTGAGCCTTTCAGGGCTCATTCTCAGGACACTACATCCATTGTACAAACTGAAAATAGTAGGCCCACCCTTGATAGTGGTAATCTCCTAACAATTGTAGCTTAATTAACTTAAAACCAGTCTCTGTGCCTATAACTTTAAACTTGTTAGAACTTCTCCTGTGAAAGATAAAATATGCATCTTTTCTCTTCCTACCAAGCACCCCAGTGCATTACTTTAAAATTCAACCTTGCTCAAATTCTCAGGGTTGGTGCAGAAGAATGCAGCCAGCCTTTCTGCAAGTAGCCAAGTTCCAACAAAGTCCTCTACTACCCCATTGAAAGTTCAGTAGCAAGCCTTCACACTGCACAATTCTCTCTGCATTTAGCATTTTCAAATTCTCACCACAACAACCTATAAAGCTGTGCTTATAACAGGGCAAGTCTTCTTAAGTCCACAGCACCACATTCTTCCATATTTCTACCCAAAACACATTCTAAAAGAGGAAATCTCACATGGTCATATTCATCATAGCAACAACCCCACTCCTAGTACCATTTTTAGGTTGTAGTTATCCTCACATTTCTGGGATGAACACCTGGCTAGAAGTAGCTTATGGGAGGAAGAGGTATATTTTGGGATTACATATCCAAGGGAAACATCATCATGATGGAAGAAGCTATTTCCTTATGGCATACATCCATAGTAAAAGGAGATAAAAATAACACCCTAAAGCACAAACAGCCCTAAAGGTAAAAGCAGACAGGTCTTAAGCTAAATCTCTACATACCTAGTAGAGCTGGACTCAAAATTTGCCCCAAGTGATACACTTACTCCAGCAAGGCTTAACCTGCTGAGGACCAAGAAGAAATTTTAATTAAAAAAATCTAAAGTCTTAGACATACATTTATATGTAAACCATCAGAATATATAAATAGTGTATTATATAATATTTCTATGAAATATCAAGTATATAAAGAATATAGCTATAACTATACCTAATATTTATGTTTACTATTAAAATATCATATGATACTATTATACAAACAAACATAATATAGGAAATTACATCGTAACACAGACAAAAATATATAATAATTGCAGATAGCACATATTTGTGCAGGATAAAACAGTGGGTGTATAGCAGACAACCTCAGGTTTGTGGAGAAGGACTTCCAAACCAGGCACAGTTATGGATGATGGGATACTTATAT